>NC_048568.1:45827447-46127447 GCF_013265735.2 Oncorhynchus mykiss | reverse complement strand
AGAAATTGATGAATAAAAGATTGTGGGAGCTGTCTTGTTAGACTTCAGAGCGGCTTTTGACATTATCAATCATAGTCTGCTGCTGGAATAACATGTGTGTTATGGCTTTACACCCCCTGCTATATTGTGGATAAAGAATTACCTGTCTAACAGAACACAGAGGGTGTTCTTTAATGGAAGCCTCTCAAACATAATCCAGGTAGAATCAGGAATTCCCCAGGGCAGCTGCTTGGGCCCCTTGCTTTTTTCAAGCTTTACTAACGACATGCCACTGAGTAAAGCCAGTGTGTCTACATGTGCGGATGACACAATGCTATACACGTTAGCTACTACAGCGACGGAAATGATTGCAACACTTAAAGAGTTGCAGATAGTTTCAGAGTGGGTGGCAAGGAATACGTTAGCCCCAAATATTTCTAAAACCTAAAAATCATTGTATTAAACCATAAAAGTTAACTAAATCTTGTAATAAATTATGTGGAAATTGAGCAAGTTGAGATGACCTAACTGCTTGGAGTAACCCTGGAATGTAAACTGTCATGGTCAAAACCTATTGACACATCAGTAGCTAAGATGGGGAGAAGTCTGTCCATAATAAAGCACAGCTGTGCCTTTTTCACAGCCTTTAACAAGGCAGGCCCTGGTTTGGGCACAGGGCCTGTTCAGTCGTGTGGTCAGGTGCTGCAAAAAAAGGAAAATTGAAATTGGCTCAGAACAGTGCAGTACGGCTGGCCCTTGGATGTACACAGAGAGCGAATATTGATAATATGCATGTCAATCTCTCCTGGCTCAAAGTGGAGGAGAGACTGACTTCATCACTACTTGTTTTTATGAGAGGTATTGATATGTTGAATGCACCAAGCTGTCTGCTGGCCCACAGCTCGGACAACCATGCATACTCCACAATACATGTCACAAGTCCAGAACAGACTATGGGAGGCACATAGTCCTACATAGAGCCATGACTACATGGAGCTCTATTCCACATCAAGTAACTGATGCAGGCAGTACATTTTTATTTAACAAACAGATACAAATACACCTTATGGAAGAACAGGGACTGTGAAGCAACACAAACATAGGCAAATACCCATATACAGTGCTTCAGAAGATATATGCATATGACTGGTAGATTTGGATAGAAACCACTCTAAAGTTTCCAAAAATGTTAAAATAATGTCTGTGAGTATAACATAACTGATTGGCAGGTGAAAACCTAAGAAAAATCCATTCAGGAAGTATTTTTTTGTTTGTTGGTTTTGTAGTTCTCTTCAATGCCATTACAGTATCCATTGACTTAGGACTCATATATGCCTTCCACTAGATGACAGTCTTTAGAAATTGTTTCAGACTTGTATTCTTATAAATGAGGGAGTAAGATCAGTCTGAATGAGTGGGCCCTGACGTGTCACAGAGCTTTTTCATGCGCAATCCCGAGAGAGTGCATTTCTTGTTTACCTTTTATATTGACAACGTTGTTGTCTGGTTGAAATATTATAGATCATTTAGGCTAAAAACAACCTGAGTATTGAATATAAACATTGTTTGACATGTTTCTATGAACTTTACGGATACAATTTAGATTTTTTTGTCTGCCTGTTTTGACTGCGGATTTTTGAAGAAAACGCGCAAACAAAATGGAGATTTTTGGATATAAAGAGACTATCGAACAAAAGGAACATTTATTGAGTAAATTAATGTTGTAAGGGTTTTCCTGTGGTGAAGTAGAGGCGGACCAAAACGCAGCGTGGTTATATTGATTCATGTTTAACCTCTTTAGGGTATGTGGGACGCTAGTGTCCCATCTGGCCAACATCCACTGAGATTGCAGACCGCCAAATTCAAATACAGAAATACTCATTATAAAAATTCAGAAAACAAAACATATTTTACATAGGTTTAAAGATTAACTTCTTGTTAATCCAACCACAGTGTCATATTTAGAAAATGCTTTTCGGCGAAAGCATACCTTACGATTATTTGAGAACATAGCCCAGTTGACAAATTATTACAAACAGTAACCAGCCAAGCAGAAGAGTTTCAAAACTTAGAAATAGAGATAATCCCTTACCTTTGATGATATTCATATGGTGGCATTCAGAAGACATTTGTCACGTTCTGACCTTTATTTCCTTTGTTTTGTATTTATTTAGTATGGTAAGGGCGTGAGTTTGGTGGGCAGTCTATGTTTGTTTTTCTATGTTTTGGGGTATTTCTATGTTTCGGCCTAGTATGGTTCTCAATCAGAGGCAGGTGTCATTAGTTGTCTGATTGAGAATCATACTTAGGTAGCCTGGGTTTCACTGTGGGTTTGTGGGTGATTGTTCCTGTCTCTGTGTTTTGCACCAGATAGGACTGTTTTTGGTTTTCCACGTTTATTGTTTTGTAGTGTTCATGTTTATCTGTTTTTATTAAAGGTTATGAGCTTCTGTTGTGACCTTTAGTGGTAGATGGTGTCATTCTGTCAGTGCACCACACTATCACAAGGGGGAGTTAGAACGCTGATCTATTGGTAGTCTAAACCGTGGCACAAATTTACTATCTTTTCTTAAATTAATGGAGGTGTTTTCAGTCTGAGAGTCTCTTCTCTGACACTAGAGTCCTGCATCATGCAACAACAACAAAAAACGGTCGGTGGTCCTGGAGTTAAGAGAGAACTTGTGTAAATACAATGGGGGAATTTCACTTAACATGTGGACTGACGATTTTCGAAAAATAGGTACGGTGGACTTTTGTTTCTCTCCCTCTAAAAACAGAAAAAATTCTACATAACAAACTGGCTAAGTTTACAAATTAGTAAGAATGTCTCCTCATGTTCAAGAATTTCCTTTTATTCAGATTACAACCACTCACTTTCAGTTATTTGAAAATTGAAATAATCTCCAAAATGTAGTTATTTTTTTAACAAGCGACATTGCTTTTTGATCGCTCTCTTTGCTGTTTGACTAGAATGGATACAGTTAAGTGTTGAGTTAAACCACCTGCCTCATTGATTACTCATATCCCTGACCTACAGTGCCTTCAGAAAGTAGTCACACCCCTTGACATTTTGCTTGCAATTTCAATTTAATCTACCAGAAAAGTCAGAACAAATAAACCAACAAATATTGTGTTTAAACTCAAATATACTATATATATATATTTTTTAAATCAATTGGAACCTTTACCAAGTGGAAGGGGAAAAAAGTAAGGAACTTGTTGGTGCTGCATTAAAAGACCAAAATTGGTTAAAGAAAATTGTGCTAAATACAAATATATACCAGCTTAATTTAAAGACCCAGAAATTTACAGCTGTGCCATATAGATTGCAAAATAGTTGGCAAGAGATTTGATGTACCGATAGTATGACAAATGGTTCACAAAGTGACCCGCAATTTTCCATTCCCCCTGAAAGCACTAATATTAAAAATAGGGAAATGCATTTTTCTGTTGCCCACATGCACTTTAAACATTTGGATAATAAAGCCTTTAAACATTATTGAAGATAGAAGTCCCTTCTTAATGAGTTCAGAGAGCCAATCTGTGATTATTATTATTAACATTATATAAAAGCTAGAAAAATTAGATATTCTCACAGACAAGAAGTAAGTCCTATTCATAATGAATAATCAGATGCTTGTTCTTAATTACTATATTACGTATTGGATCACTAAAAAATCTAACTTTTACATTACCATGTAGTTTACCAATAAAATGGACTGACAGCGATGTGGACATACTCTGTATACATATCCTGAAAGATAGAAATGATCTCACTCCAATACATTTTTATGGAAAGTTAGCAAAAATAGTTCATATCTTGCTACCATGGAAAGGAAAATGTCTGTCTACTTGTGGAAAAATGACCCTGATTAACTCTTAAGTCATATCACAGTTTAGCTATTTCCTTATGGTTTTGCGTACACCTAGCAAAACTAATTTAATAACCTATTTCTACCACGGTAGACGCTGAGTTTTTGGTTGATGGCCAAAGTATTTTAAAGTATTTAAAGGCTGACATTGGTTGATTTTAATACTTCTGACAGCCAAATTTCTAACTCCACCCATAACTTTTGGACTTTTAAACATTCCCAGAGGCATGGATTATTAGAACCTACTGCAGGCCTAAAACCTATGGTTGCACAAGCGATGATGGGCTATTAGCAGGACAATAGACTCTTCAACCATTACAAAATGATAGCTCGGCGTAAAAAAATCCCCCCAACCTGTATTAAGTACTCTAAAGTTTTACATTTCTAACTCCAAACATCATAAAACCGCAAAATGTCAGGTAAAGCATGTATTGTACAGTATTTCTTCATCAACATAGTTGTGCTTCAGTTAATAAAATAATTTTAAAAAAATACTCTTTTAAAATGCTATCAGCAGGACAAGACTCTTGCTGAGTTTAGGGACTTTAAAGATATTAATGGATCCATAACGAATTACTATGGGAATAAATATCAGTGAATGACATAGCATGGAGTAACGGCTTTCTTCTATCTCCTCCTCTGACGAAGAGGTGTAGCAAGGATCGGACCAACATGCAGCGTGGTTTGTTCGATACATCTTTAATGAAGACGAAAACACGAACTATACAAAAACAATAAACATAACGTGAAAACCGAAACAGCCTATCTTGTGCAAACAAACACAGTGACATGAACAATCACCCACGAAACACTCAACGAATATGGCTGACTAAATATGGCTCCCAATCAGAGACAACGATAATCACCTGCCTCTGATTGAGAACCAATTCAGACAGCCATAGACTTTGCTAGAGAACCCCACTAAACCACAAACCCGATACCTAACAAAACCCCAGGACAAAACACACCACATACAAAAACCCATGCCACACCCTGGCCTGACCAAATAAATGAAGATAAACACAAAATACCTCGACCAGGGCGTGACACATGGGCTGGTCTTGATAAATCAGATTTTTATTTGGAAATGTAAGGATTATTTTGCTCTTCACTATCACAGCATTAAAATCTTTCAAATGCATTCATGAATTAAATAGCTTTAGCCGGCATGTTATGGTTCATCTGATAAAGGTGCACATGGGCCTATTTATATAACGAATATGAATTTGCGGGGCAGAAATGATTAACTATTAAAGCTTTAGACCTCTCACTAAAGGCGTCAGTCATACAAAAGCTATACTTAAATCCGAACTGGTTCTCTAGCAAATGCCGATTGCTCATCATCTTCAACCATCAGTGAGTCGATGGCTTGAATAGTCTCACTGGAAATGGTACACAGTGTACAAATGTGCAGCATTCAGAAAAGACCAGCAGTCGATTTATTTCAGCATTATTTTAGCATTATTAGGCCTACTTTACAGCATTGTAGCCTACTTTAGCTGTTCATTGTCTTGGGCTTTCACCTTTGGTGTAACACAGGCAAATAGCACTGTCCGTGACCATAATCCCCAAGTCTAACAGTATTTTACCGACATGTTTAATTATTCAAGGTTCCTTTCTCTTCTCTGTGCTGGAGTTTTTAAGAATACAAAAGAAGCCATGCACCCTTGATGGACTCTTACAGAGTCAGTAATACAGTAATATTACAGTAATATATTACATATATATTACAGTAAATATTACAGTAATATACAGTAATATTGCAGAATACAAACAGCGTAGTTATTCACTCAGCAAGGCAATCAAACATCAGTATAGAGACAAAGTGGAGTCGCAATTTGTTACGTACGCCTCTAGGAAGAGGGAACGCAACACCCACAATGGGGGCTGACTAATCAGCTGCTTGGGGGAATTTCAGGAAGCCATCCTGAAACACACATACATACCAATACACAAACCACAACACAGAAACTGGGGAACGTAACAGAATTCAACGGCTCAGACACGAGACGTATGTGGCATGGACTACAGACAATCACGGACTACAAAAGGAAACCCAGCCAAGTCGCCGAGACCGAGGTCTTGCTTCCAGACAGGCTAAACACATTCTTCGTATGTGGGACACAACCGTCCCCTATACCATAAGAAGTGAACCTCTCTAGGGTATGTGGGACGCAACCGTCCCCTATACCATAAGAAGTTAACCTCTCTAGGGTATGTGGGACGCAACCGTCCCCTATACCATAAGAAGTTAACCTCTCTAGGGTATGTGGGACGCAACCGTCCCATATACCATAAGACGTTATCCTCTTTAGAGTATGTGGGATGCAACCGTCCCCTATACCATAAGAAGTTAACCTCTCTAGGGTATGTGGGACGCAACCGTCTCCTATACCATAAGAAGTTAACCTCTCTAGGGTATGTGGGACGCAACCGTCCCCTATACCATAAGAAGTTAACCTCTCTAGGGTATGTGGGACGCAACCGTCCCCTATACCATAAGAAGTTAACCTCTCTAGGGTATGTGGGACGCAACCATCCCCTATACCATAAGAAGTTAACCTCTCTAGGGTATGTGGGACACAACCGTCCCCTATATCATAAGAAGTTAACCTCTCTAGGATATGTGGGCTGCAACCGTCCCCTATACCATAAGACGTTAACCTCTCTAGGGTATGTGGGACACAACCGTCCCCTATACCATAAGAAGTTAAAGGCTCTAACCAATAGTGCGAAAAAAAGGTGTGTGTGTGTGTGTGTGTGTGTGTGTGTAGGTAAGTAATGAAATAAAACAGCAGTAAAAAGACATTTGAAAATAAGAGTAGCAAGGTTATATATAAGCACCGGTTAGTCAGGCTTATTGAGGTTGTCTGTACAGTGGGGCAAAAAAGTATTTAGTCATTCACCAATTGTGCAAGTTCTCCCACTTAAAAAGATGAGAGAGGCCTGTAATTTTCAGCATAGGTACACTTCAACTATGACAGAAAAAAAATTGATTTTTTTTCTCCAGAAAATCACATTGTAGGATTTTTTATGAATTTATTTGCAAATTATAGTGGAAAATAACTATTTGATCACCTACAAACAAGCAAGATTTCTGGCTCTCACAGACCTGTAACTTCTTCTTTAAGAGGCTCCTCTGTCCTCCACTCATTACCTGTATTAATGGCACCTGTTTGAACTTGTTATCAGTATAAAAGACACCTATCCACAACCTCAAACAGTCACACTCCAAACTCCACTATGGCCAAGACCAAAGAGCTGTCAAAGGACACCAGAAACAGACACCAGGCTGGGAAGACTGAATCTGCAATTGGTTAGCAGCTTGGTTTGAAGAAATCAACTGTGGGAGCAATTATTAGGACCACTGATAATCTCCCTCGATCTGGGGCTCCATGCAAGATCTCACCCCGTGGGGTCAAAATGATCACAAGAACGGTGAGAAAAAATCCCAGAACCACACGGGGGACCTAGTGCATGACCTGCAGAGAGCTGGGACCAAAGTAACAAAGCCTACCATCAGTAACACACTACGCCGCCAGGGACTCAAATCCTGCAGTGCCAGACGTGTCCCCCTGCTTAAACCAGTACATGTCCAGGCCTGTCTGAAGTTTGCTAGAGAGCATTTGGATGATCCAGAAGAAGATTGGGAGAATGTCATATGGTCAGATGAAACCAAAATATACCTTTTTGGTAAAAACTCAACTCGTCGTGTTTGTAGGACAAAGAATGCTGAGTTGCATCCAAAGAACACCATACCTACTGTGAAGCATGGGGGTGGAAACATCATGCTTTGGGGCTGTTTTTCTGCAAAGGGACCAGGACGACTGAGCCGTGTAAAGGAAAGAATGAATGGGGCCATGTATCGTGAGATTTTGAGTGAAAACCTCCTTCCGGCATTAAAGATGAAACATGGCTGGGTCTTTCAGCATGACAATGATCCCAAACACACCGCCCGGGCAACGAAGGAGTGGCTTCGTAAGAAGCATTTATGCTGCAGTAGTTTATGTGTCGGGGGGCTAGGGTCAGTTTGTTATATCTGGAGTACTTCTCCTGTCCTATTCGGTGTCCTGTGTGAATTTAAGTGTGCTCTCTCTAATTCTCTCCTTCTCTCTTTCTTTCTCTCTCTCGGAGGACCTGAGCCCTAGGACCATGCCTCAGGACTACCTGACATGATGACTCCTTGCTGTCCCCAGTCCACCTGGCTGTGCTGCTGCTCCAGTTTCAACTGTTCTGCCTTATTATTATTGGACCATGCTGGTCATTTATGAACATTTGAACATCTTGGCCATGTTCTGTTATAATCTCCACCCGGCACAGCCAGAAGAGGACTGGCCACCCCACATAGCCTGGTTCCTCTCTAGGTTTCTTCCTAGGGTTTGGCCTTTCTAGGGAGTTTTTCCTAGCCACCGTGCTTCTACACCTGCATTGCTTGCTGTTTGGGGTTTTAGGCTGGGTTTCTGTACAGCACTTTGAGATATCAGCTGATGTACGAAGGGCTATATAAATACATTTGATTTGATTTTTATTTGATTTCAAGGTCCTGGAGTGGCCTAGCCAATCTCCAGATCTCAACCCCATAGAAAATCTTTGGAGGGAGTTGAAAGTCTGTGTTGCCCAGCAACAGCCCCAAAACATCACTGCTCTAGAGGAGATCTGCATGGAGGAATGGGCCAAAATACCAGCAACAGTGTGTGAAAACCTTGTGAAGACTTACAGAAAACGTTTGACCTCTGTCATTGCCAACAAAAGGTATATAACAAAGTATTGAGATAAACTTTTGTTATTGACCAAATACTTATTTTCCACCATAATTTGCAAATAAATTCATTTTGTCTGTCATAGTTGAAGTGTACCTATGATGAAAATTACAGGCCTCTCTCATCTTTTTAAGTGGGAGAACTTGCACAATTGGTTGCTGACTAAATACTTTTTTGCCCCACTGTATGTCTCTAAAGTTTCAGCGTCGAAACAAAATTGTCCTGTGGCTGTTTTATTTTGGAGATTGCGAGGAGGATATCCTCTGTGATCAAATCAACATTATTGTTTGTTACTGAGTCAGGCTACTACTATTGCTGTACCTCCAGCCATGGTTAACTCCATACATGTTCTGTGACACCCAAAGGCACTTGTTACATTTTGACATGAAAATGGCAATATTCACGCACTTATCAAGAGAACATCACTGCTCATCCCTACTGACTCTGATCTGGCATCATTATACATTAAGGAGAAGTAACTCTGTCTTTCAATCAACTAAAACACTAAAATAACTCTCTGTACAGCAGATGAAACTGGGAAACTACCTGGATTGCAGATATAGTTGCCTAGCAGCCTTATATCTCAATATAATATAGTATCCTAGCAGCCTAATCTCTCTTTATAGTAGACTAGCAGCCTAATCTCTCTTTATAGCAGCCTAGCAGCCTTATCTCTCTTTATAGTAGGCTCTCCATCTGAACTAAGAAACAACACTCGACTGACTACACTATGTTGAAGGAGAGGTAGATGTGGTGTGACAGGCGCATTGTGTGCATTTGTGTGTGTGTGTGTGAAAGTATGTGGTTGATTAGTTCATGTTTAATACAGCTGGTCGGGATAGCCTGAGGTCATCTAACAGCACAATTGTAAAAAGACAGGGAGGAAGAGAGGGATGGGGAAGTAGATAAAGGGAGGGAGGGAGGCAGGGAGGGAGGGAGGGGAGAGATTGACTGAAAGAGAGATTTAGATAGAGAGATGGCGAGAGAGACAGAGGGAGAGAGAGTGTTTATGTTAATATGGTTAATTAAAGGCAGAGGGATCATGCTGCAGCGCTGGGCTCTACCAACCACAGATATGACCTGGGGCAATACACAAACACACAAGCACACACACACCTGTCATATCTGGACAACAAAAATTAGTCTACTTACTATAATAGTTTTCAGGTTCAAAAGAAAACCACAACTTTAAATGAAGCATTTTTCCAGGACTCTTTAGGAGATCCTTTGTTAGATGGGCTGAGTTAGTAATAGGCTATGTCTAATAGTAACTTATCTAGAAATAGCCTGGTACTGACTTAGCCTGGCTAGCAGTAACTTATCTAGAAATAGCCTGGTAGTAGGCTAACTCAGACCAAAATCAAGAGAAAGGGTTAGTGAGAAAGGGAGAAGGAAAGGTAGATATGGTGTGACAGGCACAGTGTGTGTGTGTGTGTGTGTGTGTGTGTGTGTGTGTTGGCAGCCTGTCGCCCTTGGCTGTAACATTACCACACTTCTGCTCATCTTCAAAAGAGCCAAATCTAACTGACGCCTGCTGTGGAGTGTGTGTGTGTCTCTCTGTGTGAATGAGTGTGTGTGTCTTGCTGACGGTGTAGCTGGTTAATGTGGGGTGACACTCTTCCAGACAGCAGGTCTGAGACTAAATTACCATATTACCCTACCACCCAGGGCTGTGAGTGTCAAAGCAAATTAAATCAAATCAAAATAAATGTTGTTAGTCCCATGCTCCGAATACAACAGGTGTAGACATTACTGTGCAATGCTTCCTTAAGGTAAATACAAAAGGAAAAAGTAACACAAAAAAATAACAATAAGAAGGCTATATACAATGAGTACTGGTCCTGAGTCAATGTGCAGGGATACCAGGTAGTAATGAGGCTATAAACAAGGAGTACTAGTCCTGAGTCAATGTGCAGGGATACCAGGTAGTAATGAGGCTATAAACAAGGAGTACTAGTCCTGAGTCAATGTGCAGGGATACCAGGTAGTAATGAGGCTATATACAATGAGTACTGGTCCTGAGTCAATGTGCAGGGATACCAGGTAGTAATGAGGCTATAAACAAGGAGTACTAGTCCTGAGTCAATGTGCAGGGATACCAGGTAGTAATGAGGCTATAAACAAGGAGTACTAGTCCTGAGTCAATGTGCAGGGATACCAGGTAGTAATGAGGCTATATACAATGAGTACTGGTCCTGAGTCAATGTGCAGGGATACCAGGTAGTAATGAGGCTATAAACAAGGAGTACTAGTCCTGAGTCAATGTGCAGGGATACCAGGTAGTAATGAGGCTATATACAATGAGTACTGGTCCTGAGTCAATGTGCAGGGATACCAGGTAGTAATGAGGCTATAAACAAGGAGTACTAGTCCTGAGTCAATGTGCAGGGATACCAGGTAGTAATGAGGCTATAAACAAGGAGTACTAGTCCTGAGTCAATGTGCAGGGATACCAGGTAGTAATGAGGCTATAAACAAGGAGTACTAGTCCTGAGTCAATGTGCAGGGATACCAGGTAGTAATGAGGCTATAAACAAGGAGTACTAGTCCTGAGTCAATGTGCAGGGATACCAGGTAGTAATGAGGCTATAAACAAGGAGTACTAGTCCTGAGTCAATGTGCAGGGATACCAGGTAGTATTGAGGCTATATACAAGGAGTACTAGTCCTGAGTCAATGTTAAGGGATACCAGGTAGTAATGAGGCTATAAACAAGGAGTACTAGTCCTGAGTCAATGTGCAGGGATACCAGGTAGTATTGAGGCTATATACAAGGAGTACTAGTCCTGAGTCAATGTTAAGGGATACCAGGTAGTAATGAGGCTATAAACAAGGAGTACTAGTCCTGAGTCAATGTGCAGGGATACCAGGTAGTATTGAGGCTATATACAAGGAGTACTAGTCCTGAGTCAATGTTAAGGGATACCAGGTAGTAATGAGGCTATATACAAGGAGAACTAGTCCTGAGTCAGGGGTACGAGGTAGTAATAACACTATATAACAGGAGTAACAGTACTGAGTCAATGTACAGCGACTCCTGTGGCGGGTCTGGCGCAGTGCGCGCTAACCAAGGTTGCCAGGTGTTTCCTCCGACACATTGGTGTGGCTGGCTTCCGGGTTGGATTGTGCTGTGTTAAGAAGCAGTGCAGCTTGGTTGGGTTGTGTATCGGAGGACGCATGACTTTCAACCTTCGTCTCTCCCGAGCCCGTATGAGAGTTGTAGAGATGAGACAAGATAGTAGCTACTAAACAATTGGATATCATGAAATTGGGGAGAAAAAGGGGTAAAATAAAAATAAATAAAAAATCCTACAATGTAATTTTCTGGATTTTTTTTCATCTCATTTTGTCTGTCATAGTTGAAGTGTACCTATGACGAAAATTACAGGCCTCTCTCATCTTTTTAAGTGGGAGAACTTGCACAATTGGTGGCTGACTAAATACTTTTTTGCCCCACTGTATATGGGTAGAGTCTAGTGACATTGTGGGTAGAGTCTAGTCAGTGTGTGGGTAGAGTTCAGTGATTGTGTGGATAGAGTCAAGTGAGTATATATGGGTAGAGTCTAGTGAGTGTGTGGGTAGAGTCTAGTGAGTGTGTGGGTAGAGTCTATTGAGTGTGTGGGTAGAGTCTATTGAGTGTGTGGGTAGAGTCTATTGAGTGTGTGGGTATTTGTCTAGTGGGCGTGTGGGTAGAGTCTGGTGAGTGTGTGGGTATAGTCTAGTGACTGTGTGGGTATAGCCTAGTGACTGTGTGGGTATACCCTGGTGACTGTGTGGGTATAGCCTAGTGAGTGTGTGGGTATAGCCTAGTGAGTGTGTGGGTAGAGTCTAGTGAGTGTGTGGGTATAGCCTAGTAAGTGTATGTTATTATCCAGTGAGTGTATGGTATCGTCCAGGGAGATTGTGGGTAGAGTCCAGTGAGTGTGTGGGTAGTATAGTGAGAGTGTGGGTAGAGTCCAGTGAGTGTGTGAGTAGAGTTTAGTGAATGTGTGGGTACTATAGTGAGAGTGTGGGTGGAGTCCAGTGAGTGCGTGGAGGGGAGTCCAGTGAGTGTGTGTGTAGAGTCTAGTGAGTGTGTGGGTAGAGTCCAGTGAGTGTGTGGGGGAGAGTCCAGTGAGTGTATGGGTAGAGTCTAGTGAGTGTGTGGGTAGAGTCCAGTGAGTGTGTGGGTAGGGTCTAGTGAGTGTGTGGGTAGGGTCTAGTGAGTATGTGGGTAGAGTCTAGTGAGTGTGTGTGTAGAGTCTAGTGAGTGTGTGGGTAGAGTCCAGTGAGTGTGTGGGTAGAGTCCAGTGAGTGCTTGGGTAGGTCTAGTGAGTGTGTGGGTAGAGTTTAGTGAGTGTGTGGGTAGTATAGTGAGAGTATGGGTAGAGTCCAGTGAGTTTGTGGGTAGAGTTTAGTGAGTGTGTGCGTAGTATAGTTGGCGCGTGGGTAGAGTTTAGTGAGTGTGTGGGTAGTATGGTGAGTGTGTGGGTAGTAAAGTGAGCGTGTGGGTAGTATGGTGAGTGTGTGGGTAGAGTCTAGTGAGTGTATGGGTAGAATCTAGTCAGTGTGTTGTTATTGTCCAATTAGTGTGTGGGTATAGTCTTGTGAGTGTGTGGGTAGAGTCTGGTGAGTGTGTGGGTAGAGTCTAGTGAGTGTGTGGGTAGAGTCTAGCACGTGTGTGGGTATAGTCTTGTGAGTGTGTGGTATCGTCCAGTGACTGTGTGGGTAGAGTCTAGTCAGTGTGTGGGTAGAGCTAGTGACTGAGTGGGTAGAGTCTAGTGAGTGTGTGGGAAGATTCTGGTCAGTGTGTGGGTAGAGTCCAGGGACAATGTGGGTAGAGTCTAGTCAGTATGTAGGTAGAGTCCAGTGAGTGTGTGGGTAGAGTCCAGTGAGTGCGTGGGTAGGTCTAGTGAGTGCGTGGGTAGAGTCAAGTGAGTGTGTGGGTAGAGTCTAGTGAGTGTGTGGGTAGAGTCTAGTGAGTGTGTGGGTATAGTCTTGTGAGTGTGTGGTATCGTCCAGTGACTGTGTGGGTAGAGTCTAGTCAGTGTGTGGGTAGAGCTAGTGACTGAGTGGGTAGAGTCTAGTCAGTATGTAGGTAGAGTCCAGTGAGTGTTTGGGAAGTCTTGTGATTGTGTGTAAAGAGTATTTTCAGTGTGTGGGTAGAGTCTAGTGACTGTGTGCATTGTGTCCACTGACTGTGTGGGTAGAGTCTAGTGACTGTGTGCGTTGTGTCCAGTGACTGTGTGGGTATAGTCTAGTGACTGTGTGGGAACATTCAAGTGTGTGTGTGGGTAGTCTAGTGAGTGTGTGGGTAGTCTAGTGAGTGTGTGGGTAGAGTTTAGTGAGTGTGTGGGTAGAGATTAGTGAGTGTGTGGGTAGAGTTTAGTGAGTTTGTGGGTAGAGTCTGGTGAGTGTGTGGGTAGAGTCTAGTGAGTGTGTGGGTAGAGTTTGTGAGTGTGTAGGTAGAGTCCAGTGAGTGTGTGGGTAGAGTTTAGTGAGTGTGTGGGTAAAGTTTAGTGAGTGTGTGGGTAGAGTTTAGTGAATGTGTGGGTAATATAGTGAGTGTGTGGAAAGAGTCCAGTGAGTGTTTGGGTAGTATAGTGAGAGTGTGGGTAGTATAGTGAGAGTGTGGGTGAAGTCCAGTGAGTGTGTGGGATTAGTGTAGGATGTGTGTGGGTAGAGTCCGATGAGTGTGTGGGTAGAGTCAAGGGAGTGTGTGAGTAGAGTCCAGTGAGTGTGTTGGTAGAGTCCAGTGAGTGCGTGGGTAGGTCTAGTGAGTGTGAGGGTAGAGTTTAGTGAGTGTGTGGGTATAGTTTAGTGAATGTGTGGGTACTATAGTGAGAGTGTGGGTAGAGTGTAATGAGTGTGTGGGTAGGTCTAGTGAGTGTGTGGGTAGAGTTTAGTGAATGTGTGGGTAGTATAGTGAGAGTGTGGGTAGAGTCCAGTGAGTGTGTTGTTAGAGTTTAGTGAATGTGTGGGTAGTATAGTGAGTGTGTGGGTAGTATAGTGAGAGTGTGGGTGGAGTCCAGTGAATGTGTGGGTACTATAGTGAGTGTGTGGATAGAGTCCAGTGAGTGTGTGGGTAGTATAGTGAGAGTGTGGGTGGAGTCCAGTGAGTGTGTGGGTAGTATAGTGAGAGTGTGGGTGGAGTCCAGTGAGTGTGTGGGTAATATAGTTCAAATCAAATCAAATTTTATTTGTCACATACACATGGTTAGCAGATGTTAATGCGAGTGTAGTGAAATGCTTGTGCTTCTAGTTCCGACAATGCAGTAATAACCAAAAAGTAATCTAGCTAACAATTCCAAAACTACTACCTTATAGACACCAGTGTAAGGGGATAAAGAATATGTACATAAAGATATATGGATGAGTGATGGTACAGAGTGGCATAGGCAAGATACAGTAGATGGTATTGAGTGCAGTATATACATATGAGATGAGTATGTAAACAAAGTGGCATAGTTAAAGTGGCTAGTGATACATGTATTACATAAAGATGCAGTAGATGATATAGAGTACAGTATATACGTATACATATGAGATGAATAATGTAGGGTATATAAACATTATATTAGGTCGCATTGTTTAAAGTGGCTAGTGATATATTTTACATAATTTCCCATCAATTCCCATTATTAAAGTGGCTGGAGTTGAGTCAGTGTGTTGGCAGCAGCCACTCATTGTTAGTGGTGGCTGTTTAACAGTCTGATGGCCTTGAGATAGAAGCTGTTTTTCAGTCTCTCGGTCCCAGCTTTGATGCACCTGTACTGACCTCGCCTTCTGGATGATAGCGGGGTGAACAGGCAGTGGCTCGGGTGGTTGTTGTCCTTGATGATCTTTATGGCCTTCCTGTGACATCGGGTGGTGTAGGTGTCCTGGAGGGCAGGTAGTTTGCCCCCGGTGATGCGTTGTGCAGACCTCACTACCCTCTGGAGAGCCTTACGGTTGTGGGCGGAGCAGTTGCCGTACCAGGCGGTGATACAGCCCGACAGGATGCTCTCGATTGTGCATCTGTAGAAGTTTGTGAGTGCTTTTGGTGACAAGCCAAATTTCTTCAGCCTCCTGAGGTTGAAGAGGCGCTGCTGCGCCTTCTTCACGATGCTGTCTGTGTGGGTGGACCAATTCAGTTTGTCTGTGATGTGTACGCCGAGGAACTTAAAACTTACTACCATCTCCACTACTGTTCCATCGATGTGGATAGGGGGGTGTTCCCTCTGCTGTTTCCTGAAGTCCACAATCATCTCCTCAGTTTTGTTGACGTGGAGTGTGAGGTTATTTTCCTGACACCACACTCCGAGGGCCCTCACCTCCTCCCTGTAGGCCGTCTCGTCGTTGTTGGTAATCAAGCCTACCACTGTTGTGTCGTTCGCAAACTTGATGATTGAGTTGGAGGCGTGCGTGGCCACGCAGTCGTGGGTGAACAGGGAGTACAGGAGAGGGCTCAGAACGCACCCTTGTGGGGCCCCAGTGTTGAGGATCAGCCGGGTGGAGATGTTGTTGCCTACCCTCACCACCTGGGGGCGGCCCGTCAGGAAGTCCAGTACCCAGTTGCACAGGGCGGGGTCGAGACCCAGGGTCTCGAGCTTGATGACGAGCTTGGAGGGCACTATGGTGTTAAATGCCGAGCTGTAGTCGATGAACAGCATTCTCACATAGGTATTCCTCTTGTCCAGATGGGTTAGGGCAGTGTGCAGTGTGGTTGAGATTGCATCGTCTGTGGACCTATTTGGGCGGTAAGCAAATTGGAGTGGGTCTAGGATGTCAGGTAGGGTGGAGGTATTATGGTCCTTGACTAGTCTCTCAAAGCACTTCATGATGACGGAAGTGAGTGCTACGGGGCGGTAGTCGTTTAGCTCAGTTACCTTAGCTTTCTTGGGAACAGGAACAATGGTGGCCCTCTTGAAGCATGTTAGTGTGTGGGTTGAGTCTAATGAGTGTGTGGGTATAGTCTAGTGAGTTTGTGGGTAGAGTCTAATGAGTGTGTGTGTAGAGTCTAATGAGTGTGTGGGTAGAGTCTAGAGAGTGTGTGGGTAGTCTAGTGAGTGTGTGGGTAGAGTCTAGTGAGTCAGTGGGTAGTCTAGTCAGTGTGTGGGTAGAGTCTTGTGGGTATGTGGGTAGAGTCTCGTGCCTGTGTGGGTAGAGTCTATTGAGTGTGTGGGTAGAGTCTAGTGAGTTTGTGGGTAGAGTCTAGAGAGTGTGTGGGTAGTCTAGTGAGTGTGTGGGTAGAGTCTAGTGAGTCAGTGGGTAGTCTAGTCAAATCAAATCAAATTTTATTTGTCACATACACATGGTTAGCAGATGTTAATGCGAGTGTAGCGAAATGCTTGTGCTTCTAGTTCCGACAATGCAGTAATAACCAACAAGTAATCTAACTAACAATTCCAAAACTACTGACCTTGTACACAGTGTGAGGGGATAAAGAATATTCAGTGTGTGGGTAGAGTCTTGAGAGTGTGTGCGTAGTCTAGTGAGTGTGAGGGTGGAGTCTAGAGAGTGTGTGGGTAGTCTAGTGAGTGTGTGGGTAGAGTCTAGTGAGTCAGTGGGTAGTCTAGTCAGTGTGTGGGTAGAGTCTTGAGAGTGTGTGCGTAGTCTAGTGAGTGTGAGGGTAGAGTCTAGAGAGTGTGTGGGTAGTCTAGTGAGTGTGTGGGTAGAGTCTAGTGAGTCAGTGGGTAGTCTAGTCAGTGTGTGGGTAGTCTAGTGAGTGTGTGGGTAGAGTCTAGTGAGTGTGAGGGTAGAGTCTAGTGAGTGTGAGGGTAGAGTCTAGAGAGTGTGTGGGTAGTCTAGTGAGTGTGTGGGTAGAGTCTAGTGAGTGTGAGGGTAGAGTCTAGAGAGTGTGTGGGTAGTCTAGTGAGTGTGTGGGTAGAGTCTAGTGAGTCAGTGGGTAGTCTAGTCAGTGTGTGGGTAGAGTCTTGTGGGTATGTGGGTAGAGTCTCGTGCCTGTGTGGGTAGAGTCTATTGAGTGTGTGGGTAGAGTCTAGTGAGTTTGTGGGTAGAGTCTAGAGAGTGTGTGGGTAGTCTAGTGAGTGTGTGGGTAGAGTCTAGTGAGTCAGTGGGTAGTCTAGTCAAATCAAATTTTATTTGTCACATACACATGGTTAGCAGATGTTAATGCGAGTGTAGCGAAATGCTTGTGCTTCTAGTTCCGACAATGCAGTAATAACCAACAAGTAATCTAACTAACAATTCCAAAACTACTGACCTTGTACACAGTGTGAGGGGATAAAGAATATTCAGTGTGTGGGTAGAGTCTTGAGAGTGTGTGCGTAGTCTAGTGAGTGTGAGGGTGGAGTCTAGAGAGTGTGTGGGTAGTCTAGTGAGTGTGTGGGTAGAGTCTAGTGAGTCAGTGGGTAGTCTAGTCAGTGTGTGGGTAGAGTCTTGAGAGTGTGTGCGTAGTCTAGTGAGTGTGAGGGTAGAGTCTAGAGAGTGTGTGGGTAGTCTAGTGAGTGTGTGGGTAGAGTCTAGTGAGTCAGTGGGTAGTCTAGTCAGTGTGTGGGTAGTCTAGTGAGTGTGTGGGTAGAGTCTAGTGAGTGTGAGGGTAGAGTCTAGTGAGTGTGAGGGTAGAGTCTAGAGAGTGTGTGGGTAGTCTAGTGAGTGTGTGGGTAGAGTCTAGTGAGTGTGAGGGTAGAGTCTAGAGAGTGTGTGGGTAGTCTAGTGAGTGTGTGGGTAGAGTCTAGTGAGTCAGTGGGTAGTCTAGTGAGTGTGAGGGTAGAGTCCAGTAAGTATGTAATAACACACCTTCTTTGCCCTCTTTGAGGATTGTATAGTGCCACGGTCGCGGAATGCTCACCATGACTGTGCCACCCCCTCCTTCTCAGTGGCTGACGTGAGTAAAACATTTCAACTCTTTAATCCTCGCAAGGCCTCTGGACCAGACTACATCCCTAGCCGTGTCCTCAGAGCATGCACAGACCAGCTGGCTGGTTTGTTTACAGTCATATTTAATCTCTCCCTACCCGTCTGTTGTCCCAACATGCTTCAAGATGGCTAGCATTGTTCGCTTACCAAAGAAGGCAACTATAACTGAACTAAATGACTACCTCCCCGTAGCACTCACTTCTTTCATCATGGAGTGCTTTGAGAGTGTCACGTTCTGACCTTAGTTCCTTTGTTTTGTCTTTTGTTTTAGTATGGTCAGGGCGTGAGTTGGGTGGGTTGTCTATGTTAGTTTTTCTATATTTTTCTATTTCTGTGTTTGGCCTGATATGGTTCTCAATCAGAGGCAGCTGTCAATCGTTGTCCCTGATTTATAACCATATTTAGGTAGCATGTTTTCAATTGTGTTTTGTGGGTGGTTGTTTTCAGTCTTTTGGGGTCTGCACCAGACAGAACTGTTTCGGTTTTCACTTTGTTGTTTTGTAATTTGAAGTGTTCAGTTTGGATTATTATTAAATAAGATGAACACTAACCAAGCTGCGCTTTGGTCCTCTCCTCCTTCCACCCAAGACAACCGTTACAGAGAGGCTAGTCAAGGATCATATCACCGCCACGTTACCGGTCACCCTAGACCCATTTCAGTTTGCATACTGCCCCAACAGGTCCACAGATGATGCTATCGCCATCACACTGCACACTGCCCTATCCCATCTGGACAATAATAATACATACAGTTGAAGTAGGAAGTTTACATACACTTAGGTTGGAGTCATTAAAACTCATTTTTCAACCACTCCACAAATTTCTTGTTAACAAACTATAGTGTTGGCAAGTCGGTTAGGGCATCTACTTTGTGCGTAACAAGTCATTTCAAACAATTGTTTAAAGAAGATTATTTCACTTACAATTCACTGTATCACAATTTCAGTGGGTCAGAAGTTCACATACACTAAGTTGACTGAGCCTTTAAACAGCTTGGAAAATTCCCGCAAATTATGTCATGGCCTTAGAAGCTTGGAGGTGTACCCGTGGATGTATTTTAAGGCCTACCTTCAAACTCATTGCCTCATTGCTTGACATCATGGGAAAATCAAAAGAAGTCAGCCAAGACCTGAAAAAACATTGTAGACCTCCACAAGTCTGGTTCATCCTTGGGAGCAATTTCCAAACGCCTGAAGGTACCACGTTCATCTGTACAAACAATAGTACGCAAGTATAAACACCATGGGACCACGCAGCCGTCAAACCTCTCAGGAAGGAGATTCGTTCTGTCTCCTAGAGTGGAACGTACTTTAGTGCGAAAAGTGCAAATCAATCACAGCAAAGGACCTTGTGAAGATGCTGAAGGAGACAGATACAAAGGTATTTATTTCCACAGTAAAACAAGTCCTATATCGACATAACCTGAAAGTCCGCTCAGCAAGGAAGAAGCCACTGCTCCATATCCGCCATAAAAAAGCTAGACTACGGTTTGCAACTGCACATGGGGACAAAGATCATGCTTTTTGGAGAAATATCCTCTGGTCTGATGAAAAGAAAAGAGAACTGTTTGGCCCTAATGACCATCGTTATTTTTGGAGGAAAAAGGGGAGGCTTGTAAGCCGAAGAACACCATCCCAACCGTGAAGAACGGCGGTGGCAACATCATGTTGTGGGGGTGCTTTGCTGCAGTAGGGAGTGGTTCACTTCACAAAATAGATGGCATCATGAGAACGGAAAACTATGTGGATATATTGAAGCTACATCTCAAGACGTCAGTCAGGACCCAAATGGGTCTTCCAAATGGACAATGAAAACAAGCATACTTCCAAAGTTGTGGCAAAATGCTTTAGGACAACATAGTCAAGGTATTAGAGTGGCCATTACAAAGCTCTGACCTGAGACCTATAGAAAATGTGTGGGCAGAACTGAAAAAGCATGTGCGAGCAAGGAGGCCTTCAAACCTGATTCAGTTACACCAGCTCTGTCAGGAGGAAGGGGCCAAAATTCACACAACTTATTGTGGGAAGCTTGTGGAAGGCTACCCGAAACATTTGACCCAAGTTCAACAATTTAAAGGGAATTCTACCAAATACTAATTCAGTGCATGTAAACTTCTGACACAATGGGAATGTGATGAAAGAAATACAAGCTGAAATTAATCACTACTCTACTATTATTCTGACATTTCACATTCTTAAAATGAAGTGGTGATCCTAACTGACCTAAAACAGGGATTTTTGCTTTGATTAAATGTCAGAAATTGTGATAAACTGAGTTTAAATGTATTTGAATGTATGGTGTATTGGTGTATGTACACTTCCGAAATCAACTGTATGTAAGAATGCTATTCATTGACTACAGCTCAGGATTCAACACCATAGTACCCTCCAAGCTCATTATCAAGCTGGAGGCCCTGGTCTCAACCCCTCCCTGGGCAACTGAGTACTGGACTTTCTGATGTATAGGAGGCTGAAGAAATTTGGCCTGTCACCAAAAACCCTGACAAACTTTTACAGATGCACAATAGAGAGCATCCTGTCGGGCTGTTTCACCGCCTGGTACGGCAACTGCACCACCCTCAAATAGCTATTACTAACTCAGTGAGGCTGCTGCCTACACTGAGGCCCAATCACTGGACACTTCAACTTCTTATGGCTGCAGGGGCACTATTGAGTAGCTTGGATGAAAGGTGCCCAGAGTAAACGGCCTGCTCCTCAGTCTCAGTTGCTAATATATGCATATTATTATTATTATTATTGAATAGAAAACACTCTGAAATTTCTAAAACTGTTTGAATGATGTCTGTGATTATAACATAACTCATATTGCAGGCAAAAACCTGAGAATAAATCCAAACAGGAAATGAGAAATCTGAGGTTGGTATATATTCAGCCCATTCCCTATTGAAATACCCTTGAGATATGAATGAAGATTCACTTCCTAGGGCTTCCACTAGATGTCAACCGTCTATAGCAATTTTAATGAGGCTTCTATTGTGTTGTGGGACTGAATGAGAGGGGAATGAGTCAGACTACTGGCAGAGAGCCAGTTCCAGGTCATGCGCATACCGCATGATAACTTCCTGCGTTCCGTTCCTCCTCAAGACACAAAGGAATTCTCCGGTTGGAACTTTATATAAGATTTATGATAAAAACATCCTAATGATTGATTCTGTACTTAGTTTGAAATGTTTCTTCGACCTGTAATATAACTTTTTGAAGATTTTGTCCGAAAAAATGGTCTTCAAGCACCAGCGTTTGGATAGGTGTACCAAACGAGCTAACAAAAGTAGCTAATTGGACATAAATAACGGACATTATCGAACAAATCAAGCATTTATTGTGGACCTGGGATTCCTGGGAGTGCATTCTGATGAAGATCAAAGGTAAGGGAATATTTAGCATGTCATTTATGGTTTATGTTGACTACAACATGGCGGACTTGATTGTTCTGAGCGCCGTCTCAGATTATTGCATGGTTTGCTTTTTCTGTAAAGTTTTTTTGAAATCTGACACAGCGGTTGCATTAAGGAGAGGTATATCTATAATTCCATGTGTATAACTTGTATTATCATCTACATTTATGATGAGTAGTTCTGTTGAATCGATGGGGCTATGCAAAATCACCGGATGTTTTTGGAACTAGTGAATGTAACGTGCCAATGTAAACTCAGATGTTTGATATAAATATGAACTTTATCAAACAAAACATACATGTATTGTGTAACATGAAGTCCTATGAGTGTCATCTGATGAAGATCATCAAAGGTTAGTGATTCATTTTCTCTCTATTTGTGCTTTTTGTGACTCCTTTCTATGGCTGGGAAAATGGCTGTTTTCATTGTGGTTTGGTGGTGACCTAACATAATCGCTTGTGGTGCTTTCGCCGTAAAGCTTATTTGAAATCGGACACTGTGGTGGGATTAACAACAAGACTACTTTTAAAACGGTATAAGATACATGTCTGTTTGAAAAATTTTAATTATGAGATTTCTGTTGTTTTGATTTTGGCGCCCTGCAATTTCACTGGCTGTTGTCATATCATCCCGTTAACGGGATAGCAGCCCAAAGAGGTTTTAATAAATGGATCAATAGTCACTTTAAATAATGCCACTTTAAAAATGTTTACACATCTTACATTACTAACCTCCAGAAGAGCTTCAATGCCAATCAACTCTCCTTCCGTGGCCTCCAACTGCTCTTAAATGCAAGTAAAACTAAATGCATGCTCTTCAACCGATCGCTACCAGCATCACTACTCTGGACGGATCTGACGTAGAATATGTGGACATCTACAAATACCTAGGTAAACTCTCCTTCCAGACTCACATTAATCATCTCCAATCCAAAATTAGACCTAGAATCGGCTTCCTATTTCGCATCAAAGCATCCTTCACTCACGCTGTCCAACATACCCTCGTAAAACTAACTATACTACCGATCCTTGACTTCGCCGATGTCATTTACAAAACAGCCTCCAACACTCGACTCAGCGAATTGGATGCAGTCTTTTACAGTGCCATCCGTTTTGTCACCAAAGCCCCATATAGCACCCACCACCGCGACCTGTATGGTCTCGTTGGCTGCTCCTTGCTTCATATCCGTTGCCAAACCCACTGGCTCCAGGTCATCTATAAGTCTTTGCTAGGTAAAGCCCCACCTTATCTCAGCTCAATGGTCACCATAGCAGTACCCACCCATAGCACATGCTTTTCGGCGAAAGCATAAGAATGTCAACAAAGAGAGTAGCATATTTCAACCCTGCAGGCGCTACACAAAACACTGAAATGAAATATAAAACATGCATTACCTTTGACGAGCTTCTTTTGATGGCACTCCAATATGTCCGTCCCATAAAGATCACAATTGGTCCTTTTGTTCGATTAATCCGTCCATATATATATATCCAAATGTCCATTTATTTGACGCGTTTGATCCAGAAAAAAACAGCTGCCAAAAAAACGCAACGTCACTACAAAACATTTCAAAGTTGCCTATAAACTTTGCCAAAGTATTTCAAACTACTTTTGTAATACAACTTTAGGTATTTTTAAATGTTAATAATAGATCAAATTATAGACGGGTGTTACGCACGCCTCTATGAAGAGGGAACGCAACACCCTGCTACAACTAAACTCTCTGTGAAGTGAAAGAGGTATGGACTGTAGGTGTGAGTAAGGATGACAACAGACAGAATGTGGTACCGTTTCACAAGGACTTTATTCCTGTACACGGTAATATGGGGAAAAGGGGCTGGACGGAACCAAAGCAAAGAAATTACATCTCAAAGCCCCCCTCTCCTATCTTACCTGCCTACCCACTACTTACCTATTTTAGCACCACCTGGTGCCCTAACCAAAATACAGGGGGTGGTCCGCCCAGGTCTTACCTAGTGTGCCTAGACAGTGAATATACTACGGGTATATGTATGCCCGCGGGCCTCTTGCCTAAGCACTCCCAAGGTGCCTTCCCCTTCCCCCCTGGGAACAAATGAAACAGAATATTACACAATTTTACAAACAAACTAAGAAACAGAGGACATCAAATAACCATCATATCTAATGTTGATGAAGTTCGCCCCTCATCATGAGCTGTGAGCTCTGAGCAACAAACTCACAGAACATACCCACTCTCAGCAATGAACTCCCAGCAAAATCAACCTCTAGCAAAAATTCCTTATCACAAACAATCACTCTGCAATGACCTCAGCAAAATCTCTCTAGCAAAATCTCTCTAGCAAAATCTCTCTAGCAAAATCTCTCTAGCAAAATCTCTCTCAGCAATCCCTACCTCCAAAATCTCTCTCAGCAATCCCTACCTCCAAAAATCTCTCTTTGCAATCCCTACCTCCAAATCTCTCTAGCAAAATCTCTCTAGCAAAATCTCTTTTGCAAAATCTCTCTCAGCAATCCCTACCTCCAAAATCTCTCTAGCAAAATCTCTCAGCAATCCCTACCTCCAAATCTCTCTCAGCAATCCCTACCTCCAAAATCCTGAACAGAACACTGGCTTTTATATAGCTTCAGATTGAATGTAACTGGAGACAGCTGTGTCTTGACGAGGGGGCGGGGTCAGCTCTCCAATTAGCCCTGGAGTCGACCAATCAGCTGCTTGAGGATTTCAGGAAGCCATTTCCTGAAATAAAACACATGCAAATACACAAACTACAACACATAAACTGGGGAACGTAACACGCCCACCACAAAAATTGCAAACCTAGTTTTGTAATAACAAAAGCCATCGCTTCCCCAGTTAGTAAACCCGTGATAGAGCGTCAGCAACCACATTCGCCGAGCCCTTCACATAAGCTATCTGTACATTATATCCTTGCACAATCAGAGCCCACCGCATAAGGCGGCGGTTCTGGTTGTACATTTGCTTCAAGAACACCAATGGATTATGGTCCGTGAAGACCATAACAGGCAAGGCACTGGAGCCCACAGATACCTCAAAGAACTGTAAGGCAAGCAATAAAGCCAGCGTCTCTTGTTCAATTGTAGAGTATCTTGACTGACACGAGTTGAACTTACGGGAGAAGAAACTGACGGGCCGATCCACTCCGTCTTCATCTTCCTGTAAGAGAACCGCACCCACCCCCACTATACTAGCATCTACCTCCAACTTAAAAGGTTTGTCAAAGTTGGGGTCGGCAAGCACTGGGGCACTACAAAGTAGCGCTTTAGCGGACTCAAAAGCGTAGTTACAGTCCTTGGACCACTTGAATGGTACCTTGGGACTAAGCAGAGATGAAAGGGGAGCTACTACCGTCGAGAAATTCTTACAAAACGTACGATAGTACCCTACCATCCCCAGGAATCTGCGCAACTGGCGGCGAGTAGTGGGAGCAGGAAAAGCAACAATTGCTTCCACTTTGCCAGTTACTGGGCGCACTTGACCTCGTCCCACTTGTTTACCTAAGTAAGTCACTGTAGCCATCCCAAACTCACACTTTGCCAAATTGAGGGTTAAAGAAGCATTCTCCAACCGCTGAAACACACTTTTCAAAGTGGAGAGATGATCAGACCAAGTAGACGAATGAATCACCACATCGTCAAGGTAAGCAGTACAATTTGGCAGATCTGCAAACACAATGTTAACTAGCCGCTGAAAAGTAGCAGGTGCATTACACATGCCAAAGGGCATCACAGTGTATTGTACAAAGTTATCTGGCGTAACAAAAGCCGATATGTCAGAAGCTCGAGAGGTCAGAGGCACCTGTCAATAACCTTTTAGCAAATCTAACTTACTAACGTAAGCAGCAGAGCCAATTCTATCAATACAGTCATCTAAGCGAGGTAGAGGAAAAGAATCAGACTTTGTAACTGCATTTACGCGACGATAGTCCGTACATAAGCGGGATGTACCGTCAGGCTTAGGAACAAGAATACATGGGGAACTCCAGGAGCTGTTACTGGGTTTTGCCATGTCATTCTGTAATAAATAAGCTACCTCACTTTTCATTACCTCCCTTTTCTTAGCATTAACCCGGTACGGATGCTGACGTATAGGAACAGCGTTCCCCACATCCACGTCATGTTCCAAGATGGATGTGCGACTTGGAATGTCCTGAAACACACTGAGAAAACTGTTTATCAATAGGATAAGATCCTTAGTTTGATCATTATCCAAATGTTCCATTTGAGAGGGTAACTTCTTCAGCATCTCTGAATTACATAGGCGTTCACCTTGCTGTAACGTATGGCGTAACTCCAACCCGTCCTCCTTATCCTCATCTAGGTCCCAGCCAGGCTTCAGCACCACCGCAGCCACACTGGAGACGGCGGGCTGGACCGGCTTACTTGAGGAGCTGTCGGGAGAATCGCGCACATAATATGTTTTCAGCATGTTAACATGACACACACGGGAAGAACGCCTTCGATCTTGTGTCTTTATCACATAATTGGTGTCATTGAGTTTCTTTTCCACCAGATATGGTCCAGAAAAACGTGCTGACAGAGATAAGCTAAGGGTTTGGCAACAAAACTAAAACTTGATCCCCTGGTGCAAATGAACGGCCAACAGCCTTTTTGTCATAATGCAACTTCATGCGTTTTTGAGACGAGGAGAGAGACTTTTGGGCTAACGCACATGCGGTGTGCAATCTCTCCCGCATCTTACTGACATATTCCAACACATTTTTAGGGGCGCTACTGGGTGTAGGAGATAAGATATGCTCCTTCAAAACTTTAAGCGGACCCCGTGGGGTGTGTCCAAACACAAGGTCAGCAGGGCTGAACCCTAAGGACTCTTGTATCGTTTCCCTTATAGCAAATAGGACAAAGGGCACCCCCTCATCCCAATCAGTACTGGTATCCATACAATACTTGCGTAGCATTGTCTTCAGCGTCTGATGCCAGCGTTCTAGAGCCCCTTGACTCTCTGGATGATACGGACTAGAGACCTGATGGGAAATACACAATGTCTTTAACACATTTGAAAACAGTTTAGACATGAAGTTGGATCCCTGATCAGTTTGGATTACTTTAGGGAGTCCAAACGTAGAGAAGAACTTCACTAGTGCCTTCACCACAGTCTTAGCCGTTATAGTACGGAGAGGAATAGCCTCTGGGTATCGAGTAGCACTGCACATTATTGTTAGTAGGAACTGGTTACCTGACCTGGTTTTCGGCAATGGACCTACACAATCAATTATCACTCTTTCAAACGGTTCCCCCACCACAGGAATCGGGCAGAGTGGCGCTCGTGGAACTGTTTGATTCACTTTCCCAGTGAGTTGACATATGTGACATGTTTTACAAAATTGGACCACGTCAGCCTTCAAACCTGGCCAGAAGAAATGACGAAGGACCCGGTTATAAGTCTTTGTGATCCCCAAGTGTCCAGACCACGCCTGGTCATGGGCGAGTGACAGTACCTGCTGTCGGAACGGTGTAGGAACAACCACTTGACACACTTCACTCCAGTCATTAATGGTGTCATGAGATGCCCATTTACGCATCAAAACTCCTGCTTCCATTAAGTAGGCGGTCTCTAGTTTTAGCTTCCTCAATGGAAATTACCGAAGCAAAACACACGCGAAGACTGGTGTCTTCTTTTTGACATTCAATCACCTTCTCAGGGGTGACAGACAAAAGAATGTCATGTAATTGGGGCACAATTTCGTTTTCCCCTGCCTTAGTTTTTACGGGGGTAAAAACTGTCGGCATTGCAGAAGGCATACTCGGTGCATTGTCTTCTACCTCAACATTCTCAAAAATAGAACTAGCCAAATCCACCACATCTCCTAGCTTGCGAGATTGTGCCCTCGTTAACACACAAGCAGGAAAAACATGTGGAAATGCTTGAATCAATTTCTCATCTGTAGTTCTGATTTCTGGATTGTCTACTACCTCTAACACAGGAATGACATTACCACCAGCAATATCATTCCCTAGTAGCAATGTGACTCCTTTTACTGGCAGTGTAGATACTACACCAACACGGAAACGTCCTGATACCAAGTCTGACACTAAGTGAACCCAGTGTAATGGTACAGGTACGGTTTTTGTCTCTATCCCCTGTAATATAACATGTGAGCCACAATATGTTTCAGGAGACCAGGGTAAAGCATCAGTAATGATTACTGACTGCGCCGCCCCAGTGTCTCGTAGGATTTGGATAGGCTTTTGATCAGCTTGTTTTCCTGTTAAGGAAACATAACCGGCTGAGATAAACGGAGCATAGACAGGATCCGGTTTCTCAAATGCTGAATCAACTCGATCCAATGGACGAGCCAAAGACTTGACTAAACCCAAACTTTTCATTTTTGGGGACGGTGACTGGGACTGTTTCGGTTTATTTTTCAAAACTGGGCAGTCCGCAATCACGTGACCCTTTTGGTGACAGTAAAAACATTCACGGATTTCATGAAAAGGCTTAGGGTTTTCAGAGGAATAGCGACCTGAACGAGGAACTGATGACGTAATCGTCCGGCCTTCAAAACGTAGTGCACCAAAGACAGTCTTGTGTGTCAAAGCGTACTCATCTGCCAACACTGCTGCTTGGGCCAATGTCACCACTTTCTGTTCATTTAAATGAACTACAATTCTATCTGGGAGGTTGCCTTTAAAGTCCTCCAACAGCATCAACTCCTTAATATCAGCAAAGGTGTTAGCTTTGCTGGCTGAACACCAGCGACTAAACAGAGACTCTTTGTCCCTTGCAAATTCAACAAATGTACGGTGAGATGTTTTTTTGTGGTTCCTGAAGCGCTGTCTATAAGCTTCAGGCACCAACTCATAAGCCCGCAACACGGTAGTTTTAACTGTATCGTAGTGTAAACTGTCTTCCAGGGAGAGAGCAGCTACTACTTCCTGGGCTTTCCCAGACAATTTACATTGTAACAGGAGCGGCCAAACCTCGAGTGGCCAATGCAGCGCAGCGGCTACACGCTCAAACGCAGAGAAATAAGAATCAACTTCCGACTCTCGGAATGGAGGGACTAAAGCTATGTTTTTATTCACATCGAAGTGGGTTTGATGATGAGCAGCTTGTGGAGTCGCATTGGAGCCAGCCTCTAGCTCCAGTTGTCGGATCCTCACCTCCTTGTCAGCTTCTATTTTCCTAATTTCAAGTTCAAAATTCATCTGTCTCTCTTTATCTTTTTGCTCCATTTCTAACCGAGCCAGCCTCACCTTCAGCCTAGCAGTTCTTTCTGAACGACCCGAAGCAGAAGATAAAGGATCGAATCAGGGCAATGTAAAAGGGGTACGAGGAACCCCTTCCTCCGCCTTGTCCTCCGACTTGGCATCGGAAGGTCTACCCGTCTCCTCTCCTTGCAATGAGAGAATCCGTTCTCTCACTAAACCCTCCCTGACTAGCACCAAAAGCTCAGCCTTTAGGGCTTTCTCAGGGACAACAAATCCATAATGGTCAGCTATAGCTATAAGGTCTACTTTACGAAACCTACCCAAACAATCAATAGAGGGCGCTTCAAAAAAATTAGAGATGGCTGATGCAGCCATCTTATACAATGCAGTCTCCTGAACACCCTAACTAAACAAGTCATCCAAACTCACAACCTACCATCACACCTCAATCACTAACCACAGAGAACTCAGAGCAGCAGGGTCCGGTGGGTTTAACCTCTTAGAGCTCTAGGGGCGCTATTTCATTTTTGGATAAAAAACGTTCCCGTTTTAAGCGCGATATTTTGTCACGAAAAGATGCTCGACTATGCATATTCTTGACAGTTTTGGAAAGAAAACACTCTGAAGTTTCAGAATCTGCAAAGATTTTGTCTGTAAGTGCCCCAGAACTCATTCTACAGGCGAAACCAAGATGATGCATCACCCAGGAATTAGCAGAATTTCTGAAGCTCTGTTTTCCATTCTCTCCTTATATGGCTGTGATTGCGCAAGGAATGAGCCTACACTTTCTGTCGTTCGCCCAAGGTCTTAGCAGCATTGTGACGTATTTGTAGGCATATCATTGGAAGATTGGCCATAAGAGACTACATTTTCCAGAGGTCCGCCCGGTGTCCTTTGTCTAAATTTGTGCGTAATCTTCAGGTGCGGTCATTTTCTCCTGGGATTCAGGAGAGAAAGCATGTGTCCAAGAACGATGTATCAATGAAGAGATATGTGAAAAACACCTTGAGGATTGATTCTAAACAACGTTTGCCATGTTTTCAGTCGATATTATGGAGTTAATTTGGAAAAAAGTTTGCGTTTTGAGGACTGAATTTATGGATTTTTTTTGGTAGCCAAATGTGATGTATAAAACGGAGCTATTTCTAATACACAAGGAATCTTTTTGGAAAAACTGAGCATCTGCTATCTAACTGAGAGTATCCTCATTGAAAACATCAGAAGTTCTTCAAAGGTAAATGATTTTATTTGAAGGCTTTTATGTTTTTGTTAATGTTGCGTGCTGGATGCTAACGCTAATGCTAACGCTAAATGCTAACGCGAAATGCTAACTCTAGCTAGCTACTTTTACACAAATGATTGTTTTCCTATGGTTGAGAAGCATATTTTGAAAATCTGAGATGACAGTGTTGTTTACAAAAGGCTAAGCTTGAGAGATGGCATATTTATTTCATTTCATTTGCGATTTTCATAAATAGTTAACGTTGTGTTATGCTAATGAGCTTGCTGATAGATTTACACAATCCTGGATACAGGGGTTTTTTCATAGCTAAACGTGACGCAGAAAACGGAGCGATTTGTCCTAAACAAATAATCTTTCAGGAAAAACTGAACATTTGCTATCTGAGAGTCTCCTCATTGAAAACATCTGAAGTTCTTCAAAGGTAAATGATTTTTTTGAATGCTTTTCTGTTTTTTTGTGTAAATGTTGCCAGCTGAATGCTAATGCTAAATGCTACGTTAGCCATCAATACTGTTACACAAATGCTTGTTTTGCAATGGTTGAGAAGCATATTTTGAAAATCTGAGATGACAGTGTTGTTAACAAAAGGCTAAGCTTGAGAGATGGCATATTTATTTCATTTCATTTGCGATTTTCATGAATAGTTAACGTTGCGTTATGGTAATGAGCTTGAGTCTGTATTCACGAACCCGGATCCGGGATGGGGAGATCAGAAAGGTTAATGGAAAGATCCCGGATGAGCCCCCATTATGTTACGCACGCCTCTATGAAGAGGGAACGCAACACCCTGCTACAACTAAACTCTCTGAAGTGAAAGAGGTATGGACTGTAGGTGTGAGTAAGGATGACAACAGACAGAATGTGGTACCGTTTTACAAGGACTTTATTCCTGTACACGGTAATATGGGGAAAAGGGGCTGGACGGAACCAAAGCAAAGAAATTAAATCTCAAAGCCCCCCTCTCCTATCTTACCTGCCTACCCACTACTTACCTATTTTAGCACCACCTGGTGCCCTAACCAAAATACAGGGGTTGGTCCGCCCAGGTCTTACCTAGTGTGCCTAGACAGTGAATATACTACGGGTATATGTATGCCCGCGGGCCTCTTGCCTAAGCACTCCCAAGGTGCCTTCCCCTTCCCCCCTGGGAACAAATGAAACAGAATATTACACAATTTTACAAACAAACTAAGAAACAGAGGACATCAAATAACCATCATATCTAATGTTGATGAAGTTCGCCCCTCATCATGAGCTGTGAGCTCTGAGCAACAAACTCACAGAACATACCCACTCTCAGCAATGAACTCCCAGCAAAATCAACCTCTAGCAAAAATTCCTTATCACAAACAATCACTCTGCAATGACCTCAGCAAAATCTCTCTAGCAAAATCTCTCTAGCAAAATCTCTTTAGCAAAATCTCTCTCAGCAATCCCTACCTCCAAAATCTCTCTAGCAAAATCTTTTTAGCAAAATCTCTCAGCAATCCCTACCTCCAAATCTCTCTCAGCAATCCCTACCTCCAAATCTCTCTCAGCAATCCCTACCTCCAAATCTCTCTCAGCAATCCCTACGTCCAAAATCCTGAACAGAACACTGGCTTTTATATAGCTTCAGATTGAATGTAACTGGAGACAGCTGTGTCTTGACGAGGGGGCGGGGTCAGCTCTCCAATTAGCCCTGGAGTCGACCAATCAGCTGCTTGAGGATTTCAGGAAGCCATTTCCTGAAATAAAACACATGCAAATACACAAACTATAACACATAAACTGGGGAACGTAACAACGGGGCTATCTGTGTTCAATACAGGAAGTAAACAAACCATGCTCCTTTTTACGTCTTGCGCAACTAACAATAGTGTAACGTTGTTCCAGGATGTGCTTCTTCTTCGTTGCACAAATAAATAACGTCAACCAAATTCCAAAGACTGGAGACATCCAGTGGAAGCGGTAGGAACTGAAAACCGGTTCCTAAGAAATATCCCTTGGCAAAGACAGCTCAGGGAACAGTCAGAGGCAAAAAAATACAAAATTCTGAACAGTTAGTCCTTGGGGTTTTGCCTGCTATATCAGTTCTGTTATACTCACAGACATGATTCAAACAGTTTTAGAAACCTCCGAGTGTTTTCTATCCAAATCTACTAATAATATGCATATCTTATATTCCTGGCATGAGTAGCAGGAAGTTGAAATTGGGCACGCTATTTATCCAAAAGTGAAAATGCTGCCCCCTATACCTTAAGTGGTAGGCGGCAGCATTTTCACTTTTGGTGAACTTAAAAAGTTTTTTTTTAAATATCACATATACTGTATTTTATACCATCTACTGCATCTTGCCTATACCGCTCGGCCATCGCTCATCCATATATTCATATGTAAATATTCTCATTCACACCATTAAATTTGTGTTTATTAGGTAGTTGTTGGGGAATTGTTAGATTACTTGTTAGATATTACTGCACTGTTGGAACTAGAATCACAAGCATTTTGCAAAACACTCGCAATAACATCTGCTAACCATGTGTATGTGACCAATAAAATGTGATTTGATTTTGATAATAGGATGTTAAAGGTAATGGTGTTGTGATAGTAGGGTATTTAAAACTTCTTAAGGATCTGCCCCTTTTTTTCTACTTTTGCCTAAAATGACATACATAAATCTAACTGCCTGTAGCTCAGGCCCTGAAGCAAAGATATGCATTTTCTTGGTACCATTTGAAAGGAAACACTTTAAAGTTTGTAGAAATGTGAAAGGAATGTAAGATAATTTAACACATTAGATCTGGTAAAAGATAATACAATGAAAAATCCAACCGTTTTAATTTTGTTTTTTGTACCATCATCTTTGAAATGCAAGAGATAGGCCATAATGTATTATTCCAGCCCAGTTGCAATTTAGATATTGGCCACTAGATGGCAGCAGTGTATGCACCAAGTTTTAGTCTGATCCAATGAACCATTGGATTTCTGTTCAAAATGTTGTATCAAGACTGCCCAAATATGCCTAACTTTTCATGTTCAAAACTGTGCACTCTCCTCAAATAATAACATGGTATTATTTCACTGTAATAGCTACTGTAAATTGGATAGTGCAGTTAGACTTACAAGAACTTAAGCTTTCTGTCAATATCAGATATGTCTATGTCCTGGGAAACTTTCTTGTTACTTACAACCTCATGCTAATCACATTAGCCTACGTTAACTCAACCCTCCCAGAAGAAGTTCTTTAAGGTAAATGTGTTGTGATAATAGGATGTTTAAGGTAATTGTGTTGTTATAATAGGATATTTAAGGTAATTATGTTGTAATAATAGGATATTTAAGGTAAATATGTTGTGATAATAGGATATTTAAGGTAAATGTGTTGTGATAATAGGATATTTAAGGTAAATGTGTTGTGATAATAGGATGTTTAACTTAGGGATCCCTTCACCCCCATTCCCGCTCGAATCCCGTTAAAGGGATTGATTTGACAACATCCAGTGAATTTGCAGGGCGCCAAATTCAAAACTAGAAATACTCATAATAAGAATTCATTAAACATACAAGTGTTATACATCAAAATACAGCTGAACGTCTTGTTAATCCAGCCACAGTGTCAGATTTCAAAAAGGCTTTATGGCGAAAGCAGACCGTGCAATTATCTGAGGACAGCACCCCGCATACAAACACATGAAAATCCTATTTCAACCAGCCAGGTGCGACACAAAAGTCTGAAATAATGATATAATTCATGCCTTACCTTTGAAGATCTTATGTTGGCACGCCAAAATGTCCCAGAAACATCACAAATGGTCCTTTTGTTCAATAAATTTCTTCTTCATACCCCCAAAATGTTCATTTATTTGTCCCGTTTGATTCAGAAATACACCAGTTTCAACTCGCCGAACATGCCTACAAAGTATCTAAGAAGTTACCTGTAAACTTGGTCCAAACATTTCAAACAACTTTTCAAATCCAACCTTAGGTATCCTAAAACGTAAATAATCGATACAATTTTAGAAGGGATAAACTGTGTTCAATATCGGACGGAAACAAAGTGAAGCACGGTCCAGGTCGCGCACACCAAAAGACTAGAGTCCACCTGGAGTGACACATGGAAAGGAAAGGGCTACTTCTTCATTTCTCAAAAGAAATACATCAACCTATTTCTAAAGACTCTTGACATCTAGTGGAATCCATAGGAACTGCAAGCAAATTCCTATTAAAAAGAGCTTCCCATAGAAAACGTTGACCTCAAAAACACATTGAACTCAACATTTAATTCCTGGATGGATTGTCCTTGGGGTTTCGCACGCCAAATCAGTTCTGTTATACTCACAGACATTATTCAAACCGTTTTAGAACCTTCAGAGTGTTTTCTATCCAAATCAACTAATAATATGCAAATCCTAGCTTCTGGGCATGAGTAGCAGGCAGTTTACTTTGGGCACGCTTTTCATCTAGACGTAAAAACACTGCCCCCTAGCCTTAAGAAGTTTAAGGTAATTGACAAGTTGTGTGTTTGTGTTTTCCAACGTAGGCCTTCCTACCCACATCTCAGTAATTGTTATTCAGACTTACCATATACAGCTGTGTAACGGCTTTGCACGTGCTGCATACATTTTATTAATCTGCTGAAAACAGGCCCATGTGCTGTTCTGAGACATGTTTAACCCATGTGCTGTACTGAGACATGTTTAACACACATGCTGTTCTGAGACATGTTTAACCCATGTGCTGTTCTGAGACATGTTGTACCCACATGCTGTTATGAGACATGTTTAACCCATGTGCTGTTATGAGACATGTTTAACCCATGTGCTGTTCTGAGACATGTTTAACACACGTGCTGTTCTGAGACATGTTTCACAGTAGGTGCTGTTCTCAGACATGTTTAACCCATGTGCTGTTCTGAGACATGTTTAACCCATGTGCTGTTCTGAGACATGTTTAACCCATGTGCTGTTCTGAGACATGTTTAACCCATGTGCTTTTCTGAGACATGTTTAACCCATGTGCTGCTCTGAGACATGTTTAACCCACGTGCTGTTCTGAAACATGTTTAACGCACGTGCTGTTCTGATACATGTTTAACCCATGTGCTGTTCTGAGACATGTTTAACCCATGTGCTGTTCTGAGACATGTTTAACCCATGTGCTGTTCTGAGACATGTTTAAACCATGTGCAGTTCTGAGACATGTTGTATCCACATGCTGTTCTGAAACATGTTTAACACGTGCTGTTCTGAGACATGAATAACCCATGTGCTGTTCTGAGATGTGTTTAACACATGTGCTGCTCTGAGACATGTTTAAACCATGTGCTGTTCTGAGACATGTTTAACCCATGCGCTGTTCTGCGACATGTTTAACACATGTGCTGTTCTGAGACATGTTTAACCCACGTGCTGTTCTGAAACATGTTTAACGCACGTGCTGTTCTGATACATGTTTAACCCATGTGCTGTTCTGAGACATGTTTAACACATGTGCTGATCTGAGACATGTTTAACCCATGTGCTGTTCTGCGACATGTTTAACCCATGTGCTGTTCTGAGACATGTTTAACCCATGAGTGTTCTGAGACATGTTTAACCAATTTGCTGTTCTGAGACATGTTTAACCCATGTGCTGTTCTGAGACATGTTTAACCCATGTGCTGTTCTGAGACATGTTTAAACCATGTGCTGTTCTGAGACATGTTGTATCCACATGCTGTTATGAGACATGTTTAACCAATTTGCTGTTCTGAGACATGTTTAACCCATGTGCTGTACTGAGACATGTTTAACACACATGCTGTTCTGAGACATGTTTAACCCATGTGCTGTTCTGAGACATGTTTAACCCACATGCTGTTCTGAGACATGTTTAACCCATGTGCTGTTCTGAGACATGTTTCACGCAGGTGCTGTTCTCAGACATGTTTAACCCATGTGCTGTTCTGAGACATGTTTAACCCATGTGCTGTTCTGAGACACGTTTAACCCATGTGCTGTTCTGAGACATGTTTAACCCATGTGCTTTTCTGAGACATGTTTAACCCATGTGCTGCTCTGAGACATGTTGTACCCATGTGCTGTTATGAGACATGTTTAACCCATGTGCTGTTCTGAGACATGTTTAACCCATGTGCTTTTCTGAGACATGTTTAACCCATGTGCTGTTCTGAGACATGTTGTACCCACATGCTGTTATGAGACATGTTTAACCCATGTGCTGTTCTGAGACATGTTTAACCCACAAGCTGCTCTGAGACATGTTTAACCCATGTGCTGTTCTGAGACATGTTTAACCCATGTGCTGTTCTGAGACATGTTTAACCCACGTGCTGTTGTGAGACATGTTTAACCCATGTGCTGTTCTGAGACATGTTTAACCCATGTGCTGTACTGAGACATGTTTAACACATGTGCTGCTCTGAGACATGTTTAACCCACGTGCTGTTCGGAAACATGTTTAACGCACGTGCTGTTCTGATACATGTTTAACCCATGTGCTGTTCTGAGACATGTTTAACACATGTGCTGATCTGAGACATGTTTAACCCATGTGCTGTTCTGAGACATGTTTAACCCATGTGCTGTTCTGAGACATGTTTAACCCATGAGTGTTCTGAGACATGTTTAACCAATTTGCTGTTCTGAGACATGTTTAACCCATGTGCTGTTCTGAGACATGTTTAAACCATGTGCAGTTCTGAGACATGTTGTATCCACATGCTGTTCTGAAACATGTTTAATACGTGCTGTTCTGAGACATGAATAACCCATGTGCTGTTCTGAGACATGTTTAACCCATGTGCTGTTCTGAAACATGTTTAACGCACGTGCTGTTCTGATACATGTTTAACCCATGTGCTGTTCTGAGACATGTTTAACACATGTGCTGATCTGAGACATGTTTAACCCATGTGCTGTTCTGCAACATGTTTAACCCATGTGCTGTTCTGAGACATGTTTAACCCATGAGTGTTCTGAGACATGTTTAACCAATTTGCTGTTCTGAGACATGTTTAACCCATGTGCTGTTCTGAGACATGTTTAACCCATGTGCTGTTCTGAGACATGTTTAAACCATGTGCTGTTCTGAGACATGTTGTATCCACATGCTGTTATGAGACATGTTTAACCCATGTGCTGTTCTGAGACATGTTTAACACGTGCTGTTCTGAGACATGTTTTACACATGTGCTGTTCTGAGACATGTTTAACACGTGCTGTTCTGAGACATGTTTTACCCATGTGCTGTTCTGAGACATGTTTAACCCATGTGCTGCTCTGAGACATGTTTAACCCATGTGCTGTTCTGAGACATGTTTCACGCATGTGCTGTTCTCAGATATGTTTAACCCATGTGCTGTTCTGAGACATGTTTAACCCATGTGCTGTTCTGAGACATGTTTAACCCATGTGCTGCTCTGAGACATGTTTAACCCATGTGCTGTTCTGAGACATGTTTAACCCACGTGCTGTTCTGAAACACGTTTAACGCACGTGCTGTTCTGATACATATTTAACCCATGTCCTGTTCTGAGACATGTTTAACACATGTGCTGCTCTGAGACATGTTTAACCCATGTGCTGTTCTGAGACATGTTTAACCCATGCGCTGTTCTGAGACATGTTTAACCCATGTGCTGTTCTGAGACATGTTTAACACATGTGCTGATCTGAGACATGTTTAACCCATGTGCTGTTCTGAGACATGTTTAACACATGTGCTGATCTGAGACATGTTTAACCCATGTGCTGTTCTGAGACATGTTTACCCCATGAGTGTTCTGAGACATGTTTAACCAATTTGCTGTTCTGAGACATGTTTAACCCATGTGCTGTTCTGAGACATGTTTAACCCACGTGCTGTTGTGAGACATGTTTAACCCATGTGCTGTTCTGAGATATGTTTAACCCATGTGCTGTTCTGAGACATGTTTAACCCATGTGCTGTACTGAGACATGTTTAACACATGTGCTGCTCTGAGACATGTTTAACCCACGTGCTGTTCTGAAACATGTTTAACGCACGTGCTGTTCTGATACATGTTTAACCCATGTGCTGTTCTGAGACATGTTTAACACATGTGCTGATCTGAGACATGTTTAACCCATGTGCTGTTCTGAGACATGTTTAACCCATGTGCTGTTCTGAGACATGTTTAACCCATGTGCTGTTCTGAGACATGTTTAAACCATGTGCAGTTCTGAGACATGTTGTATCCACATGCTGTTCTGAAACATGTTTAACACGTGCTGTTCTGAGACATGAATAACCCATGTGCTGTTCTGAGATGTGTTTAACACATGTGCTGCTCTGAGACATGTTTAAACCATGTGCTGTTCTGAGACATGTTTAACCCATGCGCTGTTCTGCAACATGTTTAACACATGTGCTGTTCTGAGACATGTTTAACCCACGTGCTGTTCTGAAACATGTTTAACGCACGTGCTGTTCTGATACATGTTTAACCCATGTGCTGTTCTGAGACATGTTTAACACATGTGCTGATCTGAGACATGTTTAACCCATGTGCTGTTCTGCGACATGTTTAACCCATGTGCTGTTCTGAGACATGTTTAACCCATGAGTGTTCTGAGACATGTTTAACCAATTTGCTGTACTGAGACATGTTTAACACACATGCTGTTCTGAGACATGTTTAACCCATGTGCTGTTCTGAGACATGTTTAACCCACATGCTGTTCTGAGACATGTTTAACACATGTGCTGTTCTAAGACATGTTTAACCCATGTGCTGTTCTGAGACATGTTTCATGCAGGTGCTGTTCTCAGACATGTTTAACCCATGTGCTGTTCTGAGACATGTTTAACCCATGTGCTGTTCTGAGACATGTTTAACCCATGTGCTGTTCTGAGACATGTTTAACCCATGTGCTTTTCTGAGACATGTTTAACCCATGTGCTGCTCTGAGACATGTTGTACCCATGTGCTGTTATGAGACATGTTTAACCCATGTGCTGTTCTGAGACATGTTTAACCCATGTGCTTTTCTGAGACATGTTTAACCCATGTGCTGTTCTGAGACATGTTGTACCCACATGCTGTTATGAGACATGTTTAACCCATGTGCTGTTCTGAGACATGTTTAACCCACAAGCTGCTCTGAGACATGTTTAACCCATGTGCTGTTCTGAGACATGTTTAACCCATGAGCTGTTCTGAGACATGTTTAACCCACGTGCTGTTGTGAGACATGTTTAACCCATGTGCTGTTCTGAGACATGTTTAACCCATGTGCTTTTCTGAGACATGTTTAACCCATGTGCTGTTCTGAGACATGTTGTACCCACATGCTGTTATGAGACATGTTTAACCCATGTGCTGTTCTGAGACATGTTTAACCCACAAGCTGCTCTGAGACATGTTTAACCCATGTGCTGTTCTGAGACATGTTTAACACGTGCTGTTCTGAGACATGTTTTACACATGTGCTGTTCTGAGACATGTTTAACACGTGCTGTTCTGAGACATGTTTTACCCATGTGCTGTTCTGAGACATGTTTAACCCATGTGCTGCTCTGAGACATGTTTAACCCATGTGCTGTTCTGAGACATGTTTCACGCATGTGCTGTTCTCAGATATGTTTAACCCATGTGCTGTTCTGAGACATGTTTAACCCATGTGCTGTTCTGAGACATGTTTAACCCATGTGCTGCTCTGAGACATGTTTAACCCATGTGCTGTTCTGAGACATGTTTAACCCACGTGCTGTTCTGAAACACGTTTAACGCACGTGCTGTTCTGATACATATTTAACCCATGTCCTGTTCTGAGACATGTTTAACACATGTGCTGCTCTGAGACATGTTTAACCCATGTGCTGTTCTGAGACATGTTTAACCCATGCGCTGTTCTGAGACATGTTTAACCCATGTGCTGTTCTGAGACATGTTTAACACATGTGCTGATCTGAGACATGTTTAACCCATGTGCTGTTCTGAGACATGTTTAACACATGTGCTGATCTGAGACATGTTTAACCCATGTGCTGTTCTGAGACATGTTTACCCCATGAGTGTTCTGAGACATGTTTAACCAATTTGCTGTTCTGAGACATGTTTAACCCATGTGCTGTTCTGAGACATGTTTAACCCACGTGCTGTTGTGAGACATGTTTAACCCATGTGCTGTTCTGAGATATGTTTAACCCATGTGCTGTTCTGAGACATGTTTAACCCATGTGCTGTACTGAGACATGTTTAACACATGTGCTGCTCTGAGACATGTTTAACCCACGTGCTGTTCTGAAACATGTTTAACGCACGTGCTGTTCTGATACATGTTTAACCCATGTGCTGTTCTGAGACATGTTTAACACATGTGCTGATCTGAGACATGTTTAACCCATGTGCTGTTCTGAGACATGTTTAACCCATGTGCTGTTCTGAGACATGTTTAACCCATGTGCTGTTCTGAGACATGTTTAAACCATGTGCAGTTCTGAGACATGTTGTATCCACATGCTGTTCTGAAACATGTTTAACACGTGCTGTTCTGAGACATGAATAACCCATGTGCTGTTCTGAGATGTGTTTAACACATGTGCTGCTCTGAGACATGTTTAAACCATGTGCTGTTCTGAGACATGTTTAACCCATGCGCTGTTCTGCAACATGTTTAACACATGTGCTGTTCTGAGACATGTTTAACCCACGTGCTGTTCTGAAACATGTTTAACGCACGTGCTGTTCTGAGACATGTTTAACCCATGTGCTGTTCTGAGACATGTTTAACACATGTGCTGATCTGAGACATGTTTAACCCATGTGCTGTTCTGCGACATGTTTAACCCATGTGCTGTTCTGAGACATGTTTAACCCATGAGTGTTCTGAGACATGTTTAACCAATTTGCTGTTCTGAGACATGTTTAACCCATGTGCTGTTCTGAGACATGTTTAACCCATGTGCTGTTCTGAGACATGTTTAAACCATGTGCTGTTCTGAGACATGTTGTATCCACATGCTGTTATGAGACATGTTTAACCAATTTGCTGTTCTGAGACATGTTTAACCCATGTGCTGTACTGAGACATGTTTAACACACATGCTGTTCTGAGACATGTTTAACCCATGTGCTGTTCTGAGACATGTTTAACCCACGTGCTGTTCTGAAACACGTTTAACGCACGTGCTGTTCTGATACATATTTAACCCATGTCCTGTTCTGAGACATGTTTAACACATGTGCTGCTCTGAGACATGTTTAACCCATGTGCTGTTCTGAGACATGTTTAACCCATGCGCTGTTCTGAGACATGTTTAACCCATGTGCTGTTCTGAGACATGTTTAACACATGTGCTGATCTGAGACATGTTTAACCCATGTGCTGTTCTGAGACATGTTTAACACATGTGCTGATCTGAGACATGTTTAACCCATGTGCTGTTCTGAGACATGTTTACCCCATGAGTGTTCTGAGACATGTTTAACCAATTTGCTGTTCTGAGACATGTTTAACCCATGTGCTGTTCTGAGACATGTTTAACCCACGTGCTGTTGTGAGACATGTTTAACCCATGTGCTGTTCTGAGATATGTTTAACCCATGTGCTGTTCTGAGACATGTTTAACCCATGTGCTGTACTGAGACATGTTTAACACATGTGCTGCTCTGAGACATGTTTAACCCACGTGCTGTTCTGAAACATGTTTAACGCACGTGCTGTTCTGATACATGTTTAACCCATGTGCTGTTCTGAGACATGTTTAACACATGTGCTGATCTGAGACATGTTTAACCCATGTGCTGTTCTGAGACATGTTTAACCCATGTGCTGTTCTGAGACATGTTTAATCCATGTGCTGTTCTGAGACATGTTTAAACCATGTGCAGTTCTGAGACATGTTGTATCCACATGCTGTTCTGAAACATGTTTAACACGTGCTGTTCTGAGACATGAATAACCCATGTGCTGTTCTGAGATGTGTTTAACACATGTGCTGCTTGAGACATGTTTAAACCATGTGCTGTTCTGAGACATGTTTAACCCATGCGCTGTTCTGCAACATGTTTAACACATGTGCTGTTCTGAGACATGTTTAACCCACGTGCTGTTCTGAAACATGTTTAACGCACGTGCTGTTCTGATACATGTTTAACCCATGTGCTGTTCTGAGACATGTTTAACACATGTGCTGATCTGAGACATGTTTAACCCATGTGCTGTTCTGCGACATGTTTAACCCATGTGCTGTTCTGAGACATGTTTAACCCATGAGTGTTCTGAGACATGTTTAACCAATTTGCTGTTCTGAGACATGTTTAACCCATGTGCTGTTCTGAGACATGTTTAACCCATGTGCTGTTCTGAGACATGTTTAAACCATGTGCTGTTCTGAGACATGTTGTATCCACATGCTGTTATGAGACATGTTTAACCAATTTGCTGTTCTGAGACATGTTTAACCCATGTGCTGTACTGAGACATGTTTAACACACATGCTGTTCTGAGACATGTTTAACCCATGTGCTGTTCTGAGACATGTTTAACCCACATGCTGTTCTGAGACATGTTTAACACATGTGCTGTTCTAAGACATGTTTAACCCATGTGCTGTTCTGAGACATGTTTCATGCAGGTGCTGTTCTCAGACATGTTTAACCCATGTGCTGTTCTGAGACATGTTTAACCCATGTGCTGTTCTGAGACATGTTTAACCCATGTGCTGTTCTGAGACATGTTTAACCCATGTGCTTTTCTGAGACATGTTTAACCCATGTGCTGCTCTGAGACATGTTGTACCCATGTGCTGTTATGAGACATGTTTAACCCATGTGCTGTTCTGAGACATGTTTAACCCATGTGCTTTTCTGAGACATGTTTAACCCATGTGCTGTTCTGAGACATGTTGTACCCACATGCTGTTATGAGACATGTTTAACCCATGTGCTGTTCTGAGACATGTTTAACCCACAAGCTGCTCTGAGACATGTTTAACCCATGTGCTGTTCTGAGACATGTTTAACCCATGAGCTGTTCTGAGACATGTTTAACCCACGTGCTGTTGTGAGACATGTTTAACCCATGTGCTGTTCTGAGACATGTTTAACCCATGTGCTTTTCTGAGACATGTTTAACCCATGTGCTGTTCTGAGACATGTTGTACCCACATGCTGTTATGAGACATGTTTAACCCATGTGCTGTTCTGAGACATGTTTAACCCACAAGCTGCTCTGAGACATGTTTAACCCATGTGCTGTTCTGAGACATGTTTAACCCATGTGCTGTTCTGAGACATGTTTAACCCACGTGCTGTTGTGAGACATGTTTAACCCATGTGCTGTTCTGAGATATGTTTAACCCATGTGCTGTTCTGAGACATGTTTAACCCATGTGCTGTACTGAGACATGTTTAACACATGTGCTGCTCTGAGACATGTTTAACCCACGTGCTGTTCTGAAACATGTTTAACGCACGTGCTGTTCTGATACATGTTTAACCCATGTGCTGTTCTGAGACATGTTTAACACATGTGCTGATCTGAGACATGTTTAACCCATGTGCTCTTCTGAGACATGTTTAACCCATGTGCTGTTCTGAGACATGTTTAACCCATGAGTGTTCTGAGACATGTTTAACCAATTTGCTGTTCTGAGACATGTTTAACCCATGTGCTGTTCTGAGACATGTTTAACCCATGTGCTGTTCTGAGACATGTTTAAACCATGTGCAGTTCTGAGACATGTTGTATCCACATGCTGTTCTGAAACATGTTTAACACGTGCTGTTCTGAGACATGAATAACCCATGTGCTGTTCTGAGATGTGTTTAACACGTGCTGTTCTGAGACATGTTTAACCCACGTGCTGTTCTGAAACATGTTTAACGCACGTGCTGTTCTGATACATGTTTAACCCATGTGTTGTTCTGAGACATGTTTAACCCATGTGCTGTTCTGCGACATGTTTAACCCATGTGTTGTTCTGAGACATGTTTAACCCATGAGTGTTCTGAGACATGTTTAACCAATTTGCTGTTCTGAGACATGTTTAACCCATGTGCTGTTCTGAGACATGTTTAACCCATGTGCTGTTCTGAGACATGTTTAAACCATGTGCTGTTCTGAGACATGTTGTATCCACATGCTGTTATGAGACATGTTTAACCCATGTGCTGTTCTGAGACATGTTTAACACGTGCTGTTCTGAGACATGTTTTACACATGTGCTGTTCTGAGACATGTTTAACACGTGCTGTTCTGAGACATGTTTTACCCATGTGCTGTTCTGAGACATGTTTAACCCACATGCTGTTCTGAGACATGTTTCACGCATGTGCTGTTCTCAGATATGTTTAACCCATGTGCTGTTCTGAGACATGTTTAACCCATGTGCTGCTCTGAGACATGTTTAACCCATGTGCTGTTCTGAGACATGTTTAACCCACGTGCTGTTCTGAAACACGTTTAACGCACGTGCTCTTCTGATACATATTTAACCCATGTCCTGTTCTGAGACATGTTTAATACATGTGCTGCTCTGAGACATGTTTAACCCATGTGCTGATCTGAGACATGTTTAACCCATGCGCTGTTCTGAGACATGTTTAACCCATGTGCTGTTCTGAGACATGTTTAACACATGTGCTGATCTGAGACATGTTTAACCCATGTGCTGTTCTGCGACATGTTTAACCCATGTGCTGTTCTGAGACATGTTTACCCCATGAGTGTTCTGAGACATGTTTAACCAATTTGCTGTTCTGAGACATGTTTAACCCAGGTGCTGTTCTGAGACATGTTTAACCCATGTGCTGTTCTGAGACATGTTTAAACCATGTGCTGTTCTGAGACATGTTGTATCCACATGCTGTTATGAGACATGTTTTACCCATGTGCTGTTCTGAGACATGTTTAACCCACATGCTGTTCTGAGACATGTTTAACACATGTGCTGTTCTGAGACATGTTTAACCCATGTGCTGTTCTGCGACATGTTTAACCCATGTGCTGTTCTGAGACATGTTTAACCCATGAGTGTTCTGAGACATGTTTAACCAATTTGCTGTTCTGAGACATGTTTAACCCATGTGCTGTTCTGAGACATGTTTAACCCATGTGCTGTTCTGAGACATGTTTAAACCATGTGCTGTTCTGAGACATGTTTAACCCATGTGCTGTTCTGAGACATGTTTAAACCATGTGCTGTTCTGAGACATGTTGTATCCACATGCTGTTATGAGACATGTTTAACCCATGTGCTGTTCTGAGACATGTTTAACACGTGCGCTGTTCTGAGACATGTTTTACCCATGTGCTGTTCTGAGACATGTTTTACCCATGTGCTGTTCTGAGACATGTTTCACGCATGTGCTGTTCTCAGACATGTTTAACCCATGTGCTGTTCTGAGACATGTTTAACCCATGTGCTGTTCTGAGACATGTTTAACCCATGTGCTGTTCTGAGACATGTTTAACCCATGAGTGTTCTGAGACATGTTTAACCAATTTGCTGTTCTGAGACATGTTTAACCCATGTGCTGTTCTGAGACATGTTTAACCCATGTTTTGTTCTGAGACATGTTTAACCCATGAGTGTTCTGAGACATGTTTAACCAATTTGCTGTTCTGAGACATGTTTAACCCATGTGCTGTTCTGAGACATGTTTAACCCATGTGCTGTTCTGAGACATGTTTAAACCATGTGCTGTTCTGAGACATGTTGTATCCACATGCTGTTATGAGACATGTTTAACCCATGTGCTGTTCTGAGACATGTTTAACACTTGCTGTTCTGAGACATGTTTTACACATGTGCTGTTCTGAGACATGTTTAACACGTGCTGTTCTGAGACATGTTTTACCCATGTGCTGTTCTGAGACATGTTTAACCCACATGCTGTTCTGAGACATGTTTCACGCATGTGCTGTTCTCAGATATGTTTAACCCATGTGCTGATCTGAGACATGTTTAACCCATGCGCTGTTCTGAGACATGTTTAACCCATGTGCTGTTCTGAGACATGTTTAACACATGTGCTGATCTGAGACATGTTTAACCCATGTGCTGTTCTGCGACATGTTTAACCCATGTGCTGTTCTGAGACATGTTTACCCCATGAGTGTTCTGAGACATGTTTAACCAATTTGCTGTTCTGAGACATGTTTAACCCAGGTGCTGTTCTGAGACATGTTTAACCCATGTGCTGTTCTGAGACATGTTTAAACCATGTGCTGTTCTGAGACATGTTGTATCCACATGCTGTTATGAGACATGTTTTACCCATGTGCTGTTCTGAGACATGTTTAACCCACATGCTGTTCTGAGACATGTTTAACACATGTGCTGTTCTGAGACATGTTTAACCCATGTGCTGTTCTGCGACATGTTTAACCCATGTGCTGTTCTGAGACATGTTTAACCCATGAGTGTTCTGAGACATGTTTAACCAATTTGCTGTTCTGAGACATGTTTAACCCATGTGCTGTTCTGAGACATGTTTAACCCATGTGCTGTTCTGAGACATGTTTAAACCATGTGCTGTTCTGAGACATGTTGTATCCACATGCTGTTATGAGACATGTTTAACCAATTTGCTGTTCTGAGACATGTTTAACCAATTTGCTGTTCTGAGACATGTTTAACCCATGTGCTGTTCTGAGACATGTTTAACCCATGTGCTGTTCTGAGACATGTTTAAACCATGTGCTGTTCTGAGACATGTTGTATCCACATGCTGTTATGAGACATGTTTAACCCATGTGCTGTTCTGAGACATGTTTAACACGTGCTGTTCTGAGACATGTTTTACCCATGTGCTGTTCTGAGACATGTTTAACACGTGCTGTTCTGAGACATGTTTTACCCATGTGCTGTTCTGAGACATGTTTAACCCACATGCTGTTCTGAGACATGTTTCACGCATGTGCTGTTCTCAGACATGTTTAACCCATGTGCTGTTCTGAGACATGTTTAACCCATGTGCTGTTCTGAGACATGTTTAACCCATGTGCTGCTCTGAGACATGTTTAACCCATGTGCTGTTCTGAGACATGTTTAACCCACGTGCTGTTCTGAAACACGTTTAACGCACGTGCTGTTCTGATACATATTTAACCCATGTCCTGTTCTGAGACATGTTTAACACATGTGCTGCTCTGAGACATGTTTAACACATGTGCTGCTCTGAGACATGTTTAACCCATGTGCTGTTCTGAGACATGTTTAACCCAAGCGCTGTTCTGAGACATGTTTAACCCATGTGCTGTTCTGAGACATGTTTAACCCATGTGCTTTTCTGAGACATGTTTAACCCATGTGCTGCTCTGAGACATGTTGTACCCATGTGCTGTTATGAGACATGTTTAACCCATGTGCTGTTCTGAGACATGTTTAACCCATGTGCTTTTCTGAGACATGTTTAACCCATGTGCTGTTCTGAGACATGTTGTACCCACATGCTGTTATGAGACATGTTTAACCCATGTGCTGTTCTGAGACATGTTTAACCCACAAGCTGCTCTGAGACATGTTTAACCCATGTGCTGTTCTGAGACATGTTTAACCCATGAGCTGTTCTGAGACATGTTTAACCCACGTGCTGTTGTGAGACATGTTTAACCCATGTGCTGTTCTGAGACATGTTTAACCCATGTGCTTTTCTGAGACATGTTTAACCCATGTGCTGTTCTGAGACATGTTGTACCCACATGCTGTTATGAGACATGTTTAACCCATGTGCTGTTCTGAGACATGTTTAACCCACAAGCTGCTCTGAGACATGTTTAACCCATGTGCTGTTCTGAGACATGTTTAACCCATGTGCTGTTCTGAGACATGTTTAACCCACGTGCTGTTGTGAGACATGTTTAACCCATGTGCTGTTCTGAGATATGTTTAACCCATGTGCTGTTCTGAGACATGTTTAACCCATGTGCTGTACTGAGACATGTTTAACACATGTGCTGCTCTGAGACATGTTTAACCCACGTGCTGTTCTGAAACATGTTTAACGCACGTGCTGTTCTGATACATGTTTAACCCATGTGCTGTTCTGAGACATGTTTAACACATGTGCTGATCTGAGACATGTTTAACCCATGTGCTCTTCTGAGACATGTTTAACCCATGTGCTGTTCTGAGACATGTTTAACCCATGAGTGTTCTGAGACATGTTTAACCAATTTGCTGTTCTGAGACATGTTTAACCCATGTGCTGTTCTGAGACATGTTTAACCCATGTGCTGTTCTGAGACATGTTTAAACCATGTGCAGTTCTGAGACATGTTGTATCCACATGCTGTTCTGAAACATGTTTAACACGTGCTGTTCTGAGACATGAATAACCCATGTGCTGTTCTGAGATGTGTTTAACACGTGCTGTTCTGAGACATGTTTAACCCACGTGCTGTTCTGAAACATGTTTAACGCACGTGCTGTTCTGATACATGTTTAACCCATGTGTTGTTCTGAGACATGTTTAACCCATGTGCTGTTCTGCGACATGTTTAACCCATGTGTTGTTCTGAGACATGTTTAACCCATGAGTGTTCTGAGACATGTTTAACCAATTTGCTGTTCTGAGACATGTTTAACCCATGTGCTGTTCTGAGACATGTTTAACCCATGTGCTGTTCTGAGACATGTTTAAACCATGTGCTGTTCTGAGACATGTTTAACACGTGCTGTTCTGAGACATGTTTTACACATGTGCTGTTCTGAGACATGTTTAACACGTGCTGTTCTGAGACATGTTTTACCCATGTGCTGTTCTGAGACATGTTTAACCCACATGCTGTTCTGAGACATGTTTCACGCATGTGCTGTTCTCAGATATGTTTAACCCATGTGCTGTTCTGAGACATGTTTAACCCATGTGCTGCTCTGAGACATGTTTAACCCATGTGCTGTTCTGAGACATGTTTAACCCACGTGCTGTTCTGAAACACGTTTAACGCACGTGCTCTTCTGATACATATTTAACCCATGTCCTGTTCTGAGACATGTTTAATACATGTGCTGCTCTGAGACATGTTTAACCCATGTGCTGATCTGAGACATGTTTAACCCATGCGCTGTTCTGAGACATGTTTAACCCATGTGCTGTTCTGAGACATGTTTAACACATGTGCTGATCTGAGACATGTTTAACCCATGTGCTGTTCTGCGACATGTTTAACCCATGTGCTGTTCTGAGACATGTTTACCCCATGAGTGTTCTGAGACATGTTTAACCAATTTGCTGTTCTGAGACATGTTTAACCCAGGTGCTGTTCTGAGACATGTTTAACCCATGTGCTGTTCTGAGACATGTTTAAACCATGTGCTGTTCTGAGACATGTTGTATCCACATGCTGTTATGAGACATGTTTTACCCATGTGCTGTTCTGAGACATGTTTAACCCACATGCTGTTCTGAGACATGTTTAACACATGTGCTGTTCTGAGACATGTTTAACCCATGTGCTGTTCTGCGACATGTTTAACCCATGTGCTGTTCTGAGACATGTTTAACCCATGAGTGTTCTGAGACATGTTTAACCAATTTGCTGTTCTGAGACATGTTTAACCCATGTGCTGTTCTGAGACATGTTTAACCCATGTGCTGTTCTGAGACATGTTTAAACCATGTGCTGTTCTGAGACATGTTTAACCCATGTGCTGTTCTGAGACATGTTTAAACCATGTGCTGTTCTGAGACATGTTGTATCCACATGCTGTTATGAGACATGTTTAACCCATGTGCTGTTCTGAGACATGTTTAACACGTGCTGTTCTGAGACATGTTTTACCCATGTGCTGTTCTGAGACATGTTTTACCCATGTGCTGTTCTGAGACATGTTTCACGCATGTGCTGTTCTCAGACATGTTTAACCCATGTGCTGTTCTGAGACATGTTTAACCCATGTGCTGTTCTGAGACATGTTTAACCCATGTGCTGTTCTGAGACATGTTTAACCCATGAGTGTTCTGAGACATGTTTAACCAATTTGCTGTTCTGAGACATGTTTAACCCATGTGCTGTTCTGAGACATGTTTAACCCATGTGTTGTTCTGAGACATGTTTAACCCATGAGTGTTCTGAGACATGTTTAACCAATTTGCTGTTCTGAGACATGTTTAACCCATGTGCTGTTCTGAGACATGTTTAACCCATGTGCTGTTCTGAGACATGTTTAAACCATGTGCTGTTCTGAGACATGTTGTATCCACATGCTGTTATGAGACATGTTTAACCCATGTGCTGTTCTGAGACATGTTTAACACGTGCTGTTCTGAGACATGTTTTACACATGTGCTGTTCTGAGACATGTTTAACACGTGCTGTTCTGAGACATGTTTTACCCATGTGCTGTTCTGAGACATGTTTAACCCACATGCTGTTCTGAGACATGTTTCACGCATGTGCTGTTCTCAGATATGTTTAACCCATGTGCTGATCTGAGACATGTTTAACCCATGCGCTGTTCTGAGACATGTTTAACCCATGTGCTGTTCTGAGACATGTTTAACACATGTGCTGATCTGAGACATGTTTAACCCATGTGCTGTTCTGCGACATGTTTAACCCATGTGCTGTTCTGAGACATGTTTACCCCATGAGTGTTCTGAGACATGTTTAACCAATTTGCTGTTCTGAGACATGTTTAACCCAGGTGCTGTTCTGAGACATGTTTAACCCATGTGCTGTTCTGAGACATGTTTAAACCATGTGCTGTTCTGAGACATGTTGTATCCACATGCTGTTATGAGACATGTTTTACCCATGTGCTGTTCTGAGACATGTTTAACCCACATGTGCTGTTCTGAGACATGTTTAACACATGTGCTGTTCTGAGACATGTTTAACCCATGTGCTGTTCTGCGACATGTTTAACCCATGTGCTGTTCTGAGACATGTTTAACCCATGAGTGTTCTGAGACATGTTTAACCAATTTGCTGTTCTGAGACATGTTTAACCCATGTGCTGTTCTGAGACATGTTTAACCCATGTGCTGTTCTGAGACATGTTTAAACCATGTGCTGTTCTGAGACATGTTGTATCCACATGCTGTTATGAGACATGTTTAACCAATTTGCTGTTCTGAGACATGTTTAACCAATTTGCTGTTCTGAGACATGTTTAACCCATGTGCTGTTCTGAGACATGTTTAACCCATGTGCTGTTCTGAGACATGTTTAAACCATGTGCTGTTCTGAGACATGTTGTATCCACATGCTGTTATGAGACATGTTTAACCCATGTGCTGTTCTGAGACATGTTTAACACGTGCTGTTCTGAGACATGTTTTACCCATGTGCTGTTCTGAGACATGTTTAACACGTGCTGTTCTGAGACATGTTTTACCCATGTGCTGTTCTGAGACATGTTTAACCCACATGCTGTTCTGAGACATGTTTCACGCATGTGCTGTTCTCAGACATGTTTAACCCATGTGCTGTTCTGAGACATGTTTAACCCATGTGCTGTTCTGAGACATGTTTAACCCATGTGCTGCTCTGAGACATGTTTAACCCATGTGCTGTTCTGAGACATGTTTAACCCACGTGCTGTTCTGAAACACGTTTAACGCACGTGCTGTTCTGATACATATTTAACCCATGTCCTGTTCTGAGACATGTTTAACACATGTGCTGCTCTGAGACATGTTTAACACATGTGCTGCTCTGAGACATGTTTAACCCATGTGCTGTTCTGAGACATGTTTAACCCATGCGCTGTTCTGAGACATGTTTAACCCATGTGCTGTTCTGAGACATGTTTAACACATGTGCTGATCTGAGACATGTTTAACCCATGTGCTGTTCTGCGACATGTTTAACCCATGTGCTGTTCTGAGACATGTTTACCCCATGAGTGTTCTGAGACATGTTTAACCAATTTGCTGTTCTGAGACATGTTTAACCCAGGTGCTGTTCTGAGACATGTTTAACCCATGTGCTGTTCTGAGACATGTTTAAACCATGTGCTGTTCTGAGACATGTTGTATCCACATGCTGTTATGAGACATGTTTTACCCATGTGCTGTTCTGAGACATGTTTAACCCACATGCTGTTCTGAGACATGTTTAACCCATGTGCTGTTCTGAGACATGTTTAACCCATGTGCTGTTCTGAGACATGTTTCACGCATGTGCTGTTCTCAGACATGTTTAACCCATGTGCTGTTCTGAGACATGTTGTACCCATGTGCTGTTCTGAGACATGTTTAACCCATGTGTTGTTCTGAGGCATGTTTAACCCATGTGCTGTTCTGAGACATGTTTAACCCACGTGCTGTTCTGAGACATGTTTAACCCACGTGCTGTTCTGAGACATGTTTAACCCATGTGATTTTCTGAGACATGTTGTACCCACATGCTGTTATGAGACATGTTTAACCCATGTGCTGTTATGAGACATGTTTAACCCATGTGCTGTTCTGAGACATGTTTAACACACGTGCTGTTCTGAGACATGTTTCACGCATGTGCTGTTCTCAGACATGTTTAACCCATGTGCTGTTCTGAGACATGTTTAACCCATGTGCTGTTCTGAGACATGTTTAACCCATGTGCTGCTCTGAGACATGTTTAACCCATGTGCTGTTCTGAGACATGTTTAACCCACGTGCTGTTCTGAAACACGTTTAACTCACGTGCTGTTCTGATACATATTTAACCCATGTCCTGTTCTGAGACATGTTTAACACGTGCTGCTCTGAGACATGTTTAACACATGTGCTGCTCTGAGACATGTTTAACCCATGTGCTGTTCTGAGACATGTTTAACCCATGCGCTGTTCTGAGACATGTTTAACCCATGTGCTGTTCTGAGACATGTTTAACACATGTGCTGATCTGAGACATGTTTAACCCATGTGCTGTTCTGCGACATGTTTAACCCATGTGCTGTTCTGAGACATGTTTACCCCATGAGTGTTCTGAGACATGTTTAACCAATTTGCTGTTCTGAGACATGTTTAACCCAGGTGCTGTTCTGAGACATGTTTAACCCATGTGCTGTTCTGAGACATGTTTAAACCATGTGCTGTTCTGAGACATGTTGTATCCACATGCTGTTATGAGACATGTTTAACCCATGTGCTGTTCTGAGACATGTTTAACACGTGCTGTTCTGAGACATGTTTTACCCATGTGCTGTTCTGAGACATGTTTAACACGTGCTGTTCTGAGACATGTTTTACCCATGTGCTGTTCTGAGACATGTTTAACCCACATGCTGTTCTGAGACATGTTTCACGCATGTGCTGTTCTCAGACATGTTTAACCCATGTGCTGTTCTGAGACATGTTTAACCCATGTGCTGTTCTGAGACATGTTTAACCCATGTGCTGCTCTGAGACATGTTTAACCCATGTGCTGTTCTGAGACATGTTTAACCCACGTGCTGTTCTGAAACACGTTTAACGCACGTGCTGTTCTGATACATATTTAACCCATGTCCTGTTCTGAGACATGTTTAACACATGTGCTGCTCTGAGACATGTTTAACACATGTGCTGCTCTGAGACATGTTTAACCCATGTGCTGTTCTGAGACATGTTTAACCCATGCGCTGTTCTGAGACATGTTTAACCCATGTGCTGTTCTGAGACATGTTTAACACATGTGCTGATCTGAGACATGTTTAACCCATGTGCTGTTCTGCGACATGTTTAACCCATGTGCTGTTCTGAGACATGTTTACCCCATGAGTGTTCTGAGACATGTTTAACCAATTTGCTGTTCTGAGACATGTTTAACCCAGGTGCTGTTCTGAGACATGTTTAACCCATGTGCTGTTCTGAGACATGTTTAAACCATGTGCTGTTCTGAGACATGTTGTATCCACATGCTGTTATGAGACATGTTTTACCCATGTGCTGTTCTGAGACATGTTTAACCCACATGCTGTTCTGAGACATGTTTAACCCATGTGCTGTTCTGAGACATGTTTAACCCATGTGCTGTTCTGAGACATGTTTCACGCATGTGCTGTTCTCAGACATGTTTAACCCATGTGCTGTTCTGAGACATGTTGTACCCATGTGCTGTTCTGAGACATGTTTAACCCATGTGTTGTTCTGAGGCATGTTTAACCCATGTGCTGTTCTGAGACATGTTTAACCCACGTGCTGTTCTGAGACATGTTTAACCCACGTGCTGTTCTGAGACATGTTTAACCCATGTGATTTTCTGAGACATGTTGTACCCACATGCTGTTATGAGACATGTTTAACCCATGTGCTGTTATGAGACATGTTTAACCCATGTGCTGTTCTGAGACATGTTTAACACACGTGCTGTTCTGAGACATGTTTCACGCATGTGCTGTTCTCAGACATGTTTAACCCATGTGCTGTTCTGAGACATGTTTAACCCATGTGCTGTTCTGAGACATGTTTAACCCATGTGCTGCTCTGAGACATGTTTAACCCATGTGCTGTTCTGAGACATGTTTAACCCACGTGCTGTTCTGAAACACGTTTAACTCACGTGCTGTTCTGATACATATTTAACCCATGTCCTGTTCTGAGACATGTTTAACACGTGCTGCTCTGAGACATGTTTAACACATGTGCTGCTCTGAGACATGTTTAACCCATGTGCTGTTCTGAGACATGTTTAACCCATGCGCTGTTCTGAGACATGTTTAACCCATGTGCTGTTCTGAGACATGTTTAACACATGTGCTGATCTGAGACATGTTTAACCCATGTGCTGTTCTGCGACATGTTTAACCCATGTGCTGTTCTGAGACATGTTTACCCCATGAGTGTTCTGAGACATGTTTAACCAATTTGCTGTTCTGAGACATGTTTAACCCAGGTGCTGTTCTGAGACATGTTTAACCCATGTGCTGTTCTGAGACATGTTTAAACCATGTGCTGTTCTGAGACATGTTGTATCCACATGCTGTTATGAGACATGTTTTACCCATGTGCTGTTCTGAGACATGTTTAACCCACATGCTGTTCTGAGACATGTTTAACACATGTGCTGTTCTGAGACATGTTTAACCCATGTGCTGTTCTGAGACATGTTTCACGCATGTGCTGTTCTCAGACATGTTTAACCCATGTGCTGTTCTGAGACATGTTTAACCCATGTGCTGTTCTGAGACATGTTGTACCCATGTGCTGTTCTGAGACATGTTTAACCCATGTGCTGTTCTGAGGCATGTTTAACCCATGTGCTGTTCTGAGACATGTTTAACCCACGTGCTGTTCTGAGACATGTTTAACCCACGTGCTGTTCTGAGACATGTTTAACCCATGTGATTTTCTGAGACATGTTGTACCCACATGCTGTTATGAGACATGTTTAACCCATGTGCTGTTATGAGACATGTTTAACCCATGTGCTGTTCTGAGACATGTTTAACACACGTGCTGTTCTGAGACATATTTAACCCATGTGCTGTTCTGAGACATGTTTAACCCATGTGCTGTTCTGAGACATGTTTAACCCATGTGCTGTTCTGAGACATGTTTAACACACGTGCTGTTCTGAGACATGTTTAACCCAGGTGCTGTTCTGAATCATGTTTAACCCATGTGATTTTCTGAGACATGTTGTACCCACATGCTGTTATGAGACATGTTTAACCCATGTGCTGTTATGAGACATGTTTAACCCATGTGCTGTTCTGAGACATGTTTAACACACGTGCTGTTCTGAGACATATTTAACCCATGTGCTGTTCTGAGACCTGTTTAACCCATGTGCTGTTCTGAGACATGTTTAACCCATGTGCTGTTCTGAGACATGTTTAACCCACGTGCTGTTCTGAGACATGTTTAACCCAGGTGCTGTTCTGAATCATGTTTAACGCACATGCTGTTCTGAAACATGTTTAACACATGTGCTGTTCTGAGACATGAATAACCCATGTGCTGTTCTGAGACATGTTTAACACATGTGCTGCTCTGAGACATGTTTAAACCATGTGCTGTTCTGAGACATGTTTAACCCATGCGCTGTTCTGAGACATGTTTAACCCATGTGCTGTTCTCAGACATGTTTAACCCATGTGCTGTTCTGAGACATGTTTAACACATGTGCTGCTCTGAGACATGTTTAAACCATGTGCTGTTCTGAGACATGTTTAACACATGTGCTGTTCTGAGACATGTTTCACGCACGTGCTGTTCTCAGACATGTTTAACCCATGTGCTGTTCTGAGACATGTTTAACCCATGTGCTGTTCTGAGACATGTTGTACCCATGTGCTGTTCTGAGACATGTTTAACCCATGTGCTGTTCTGAGACATGTTTAACCCATGTGCTGTTCTGAGACATGTTTAACCCACGTGCTGTTCTGAGACATGTTTAACCCATGTGCTTTTCTGAGACATGTTGTACCAACATGCTGTTATGAGACATGTTTAACCCATGTGCTGTTATGAGACATGTTTAACCCATGTGCTGTTCTGAGACATGTTTAACACACGTGCTGTTCTGAGACATATTTAACCCATGTGCTGTTCTGAGACATGTTTAACCCATATGCTGTTCTGAGACATGTTTAACCCATGTGCTGTTCTGAGACATGTTTAACCCACGTGCTGTTCTGAGACATGTTTAACCCAGGTGCTGTTCTGAATCATGTTTAACCCACGTGCTGTTCTGAAACATGTTTAACACATGTGCTGTTCTGAGACATGAATAACCCATGTGCTGTTCTGAGACATGTTTAACACATGTGCTGCTCTGAGACATGTTTAAACCATGTGCTGTTCTGAGACATGTTTAACCCATGCGCTGTTCTGAGACATGTTTAACCCATGTGCTGTTCTCAGACATGTTTAACCCATGTGCTGTTCTGAGACATGTTTAACACATGTGCTGCTCTGAGACATGTTTAAACCATGTGCTGTTCTGAGACATGTTTAACACATGTGCTGTTCTGAGACATGTTTCACGCACGTGCTGTTCTCAGACATGTTTAACCCATGTGCTGTTCTGAGACATGTTTAACCCATGTGCTGTTCTGAGACATGTTGTACCCATGTGCTGTTCTGAGACATGTTTAACCCATGTGCTGTTATGAGACATGTTTAACCCATGTGCTGTTCTGAGACATGTTTAACACACGTGCTGTTCTGAGACATGTTTCACGCATGTGCTGTTCTCAGACATGTTTAACCCATGTGCTGTTCTGAGACATGTTTAACCCATGTGCTGTTCTGAGACATGTTTAACCCATGTGCTGCTCTGAGACATGTTTAACCCATGTGCTGTTCTGAGACATGTTTAACCCACGTGCTGTTCTGAAACACGTTTAACTCACGTGCTGTTCTGATACATATTTAACCCATGTCCTGTTCTGAGACATGTTTAACACGTGCTGCTCTGAGACATGTTTAACACATGTGCTGCTCTGAGACATGTTTAACCCATGTGCTGTTCTGAGACATGTTTAACCCATGCGCTGTTCTGAGACATGTTTAACCCATGTGCTGTTCTGAGACATGTTTAACACATGTGCTGATCTGAGACATGTTTAACCCATGTGCTGTTCTGCGACATGTTTAACCCATGTGCTGTTCTGAGACATGTTTACCCCATGAGTGTTCTGAGACATGTTTAACCAATTTGCTGTTCTGAGACATGTTTAACCCAGGTGCTGTTCTGAGACATGTTTAACCCATGTGCTGTTCTGAGACATGTTTAAACCATGTGCTGTTCTGAGACATGTTGTATCCACATGCTGTTATGAGACATGTTTAACCCATGTGCTGTTCTGAGACATGTTTAACACGTGCTGTTCTGAGACATGTTTTACCCATGTGCTGTTCTGAGACATGTTTAACACGTGCTGTTCTGAGACATGTTTTACCCATGTGCTGTTCTGAGACATGTTTAACCCACATGCTGTTCTGAGACATGTTTCACGCATGTGCTGTTCTCAGACATGTTTAACCCATGTGCTGTTCTGAGACATGTTTAACCCATGTGCTGTTCTGAGACATGTTTAACCCATGTGCTGCTCTGAGACATGTTTAACCCATGTGCTGTTCTGAGACATGTTTAACCCACGTGCTGTTCTGAAACACGTTTAACGCACGTGCTGTTCTGATACATATTTAACCCATGTCCTGTTCTGAGACATGTTTAACACATGTGCTGCTCTGAGACATGTTTAACACATGTGCTGCTCTGAGACATGTTTAACCCATGTGCTGTTCTGAGACATGTTTAACCCATGCGCTGTTCTGAGACATGTTTAACCCATGTGCTGTTCTGAGACATGTTTAACACATGTGCTGATCTGAGACATGTTTAACCCATGTGCTGTTCTGCGACATGTTTAACCCATGTGCTGTTCTGAGACATGTTTACCCCATGAGTGTTCTGAGACATGTTTAACCAATTTGCTGTTCTGAGACATGTTTAACCCAGGTGCTGTTCTGAGACATGTTTAACCCATGTGCTGTTCTGAGACATGTTTAAACCATGTGCTGTTCTGAGACATGTTGTATCCACATGCTGTTATGAGACATGTTTTACCCATGTGCTGTTCTGAGACATGTTTAACCCACATGCTGTTCTGAGACATGTTTAACCCATGTGCTGTTCTGAGACATGTTTAACCCATGTGCTGTTCTGAGACATGTTTCACGCATGTGCTGTTCTCAGACATGTTTAACCCATGTGCTGTTCTGAGACATGTTGTACCCATGTGCTGTTCTGAGACATGTTTAACCCATGTGTTGTTCTGAGGCATGTTTAACCCATGTGCTGTTCTGAGACATGTTTAACCCACGTGCTGTTCTGAGACATGTTTAACCCACGTGCTGTTCTGAGACATGTTTAACCCATGTGATTTTCTGAGACATGTTGTACCCACATGCTGTTATGAGACATGTTTAACCCATGTGCTGTTATGAGACATGTTTAACCCATGTGCTGTTCTGAGACATGTTTAACACACGTGCTGTTCTGAGACATGTTTCACGCATGTGCTGTTCTCAGACATGTTTAACCCATGTGCTGTTCTGAGACATGTTTAACCCATGTGCTGTTCTGAGACATGTTTAACCCATGTGCTGCTCTGAGACATGTTTAACCCATGTGCTGTTCTGAGACATGTTTAACCCACGTGCTGTTCTGAAACACGTTTAACTCACGTGCTGTTCTGATACATATTTAACCCATGTCCTGTTCTGAGACATGTTTAACACGTGCTGCTCTGAGACATGTTTAACACATGTGCTGCTCTGAGACATGTTTAACCCATGTGCTGTTCTGAGACATGTTTAACCCATGCGCTGTTCTGAGACATGTTTAACCCATGTGCTGTTCTGAGACATGTTTAACACATGTGCTGATCTGAGACATGTTTAACCCATGTGCTGTTCTGCGACATGTTTAACCCATGTGCTGTTCTGAGACATGTTTACCCCATGAGTGTTCTGAGACATGTTTAACCAATTTGCTGTTCTGAGACATGTTTAACCCAGGTGCTGTTCTGAGACATGTTTAACCCATGTGCTGTTCTGAGACATGTTTAAACCATGTGCTGTTCTGAGACATGTTGTATCCACATGCTGTTATGAGACATGTTTTACCCATGTGCTGTTCTGAGACATGTTTAACCCACATGCTGTTCTGAGACATGTTTAACACATGTGCTGTTCTGAGACATGTTTAACCCATGTGCTGTTCTGAGACATGTTTCACGCATGTGCTGTTCTCAGACATGTTTAACCCATGTGCTGTTCTGAGACATGTTTAACCCATGTGCTGTTCTGAGACATGTTGTACCCATGTGCTGTTCTGAGACATGTTTAACCCATGTGCTGTTCTGAGGCATGTTTAACCCATGTGCTGTTCTGAGACATGTTTAACCCACGTGCTGTTCTGAGACATGTTTAACCCACGTGCTGTTCTGAGACATGTTTAACCCATGTGATTTTCTGAGACATGTTGTACCCACATGCTGTTATGAGACATGTTTAACCCATGTGCTGTTATGAGACATGTTTAACCCATGTGCTGTTCTGAGACATGTTTAACACACGTGCTGTTCTGAGACATATTTAACCCATGTGCTGTTCTGAGACATGTTTAACCCATGTGCTGTTCTGAGACATGTTTAACCCATGTGCTGTTCTGAGACATGTTTAACACACGTGCTGTTCTGAGACATGTTTAACCCAGGTGCTGTTCTGAATCATGTTTAACCCATGTGATTTTCTGAGACATGTTGTACCCACATGCTGTTATGAGACATGTTTAACCCATGTGCTGTTATGAGACATGTTTAACCCATGTGCTGTTCTGAGACATGTTTAACACACGTGCTGTTCTGAGACATATTTAACCCATGTGCTGTTCTGAGACCTGTTTAACCCATGTGCTGTTCTGAGACATGTTTAACCCATGTGCTGTTCTGAGACATGTTTAACCCACGTGCTGTTCTGAGACATGTTTAACCCAGGTGCTGTTCTGAATCATGTTTAACGCACATGCTGTTCTGAAACATGTTTAACACATGTGCTGTTCTGAGACATGAATAACCCATGTGCTGTTCTGAGACATGTTTAACACATGTGCTGCTCTGAGACATGTTTAAACCATGTGCTGTTCTGAGACATGTTTAACCCATGCGCTGTTCTGAGACATGTTTAACCCATGTGCTGTTCTCAGACATGTTTAACCCATGTGCTGTTCTGAGACATGTTTAACACATGTGCTGCTCTGAGACATGTTTAAACCATGTGCTGTTCTGAGACATGTTTAACACATGTGCTGTTCTGAGACATGTTTCACGCACGTGCTGTTCTCAGACATGTTTAACCCATGTGCTGTTCTGAGACATGTTTAACCCATGTGCTGTTCTGAGACATGTTGTACCCATGTGCTGTTCTGAGACATGTTTAACCCATGTGCTGTTCTGAGACATGTTTAACCCATGTGCTGTTCTGAGACATGTTTAACCCACGTGCTGTTCTGAGACATGTTTAACCCATGTGCTTTTCTGAGACATGTTGTACCAACATGCTGTTATGAGACATGTTTAACCCATGTGCTGTTATGAGACATGTTTAACCCATGTGCTGTTCTGAGACATGTTTAACACACGTGCTGTTCTGAGACATATTTAACCCATGTGCTGTTCTGAGACATGTTTAACCCATATGCTGTTCTGAGACATGTTTAACCCATGTGCTGTTCTGAGACATGTTTAACCCACGTGCTGTTCTGAGACATGTTTAACCCAGGTGCTGTTCTGAATCATGTTTAACCCACGTGCTGTTCTGAAACATGTTTAACACATGTGCTGTTCTGAGACATGAATAACCCATGTGCTGTTCTGAGACATGTTTAACACATGTGCTGCTCTGAGACATGTTTAAACCATGTGCTGTTCTGAGACATGTTTAACCCATGCGCTGTTCTGAGACATGTTTAACCCATGTGCTGTTCTCAGACATGTTTAACCCATGTGCTGTTCTGAGACATGTTTAACACATGTGCTGCTCTGAGACATGTTTAAACCATGTGCTGTTCTGAGACATGTTTAACACATGTGCTGTTCTGAGACATGTTTCACGCACGTGCTGTTCTCAGACATGTTTAACCCATGTGCTGTTCTGAGACATGTTTAACCCATGTGCTGTTCTGAGACATGTTGTACCCATGTGCTGTTCTGAGACATGTTTAACCCATGTGCTGTTCTGAGACATGTTTAACCCATGTGCTGTTCTGAGACATGTTTAACCCACGTGCTGTTCTGAGACATGTTTAACCCATGTGCTTTTCTGAGACATGTTGTACCAACATGCTGTTATGAGACATGTTTAACCCATGTGCTGTTATGAGACATGTTTAACCCATGTGCTGTTCTGAGACATGTTTAACACACGTGCTGTTCTGAGACATATTTAACCCATGTGCTGTTCTGAGACATGTTTAACCCATATGCTGTTCTGAGACATGTTTAACCCATGTGCTGTTCTGAGACATGTTTAACCCACGTGCTGTTCTGAGACATGTTTAACCCAGGTGCTGTTCTGAATCATGTTTAACCCACGTGCTGTTCTGAAACATGTTTAACACATGTGCTGCTCTGAGACATGTTTAACCCATGTGCTGTTCTGAGACATGTTTAACCCATGAGTGTTCTGAGACATGTTTAACCAATTTGCTGTTCTGAGACATGAATAATCCATGTGCTGTTCTGAGACATGTTTAACCCACATGCTGTTCTGAGACATGTTTAACCCACGTGCTGATCTGAGACATGTTTAACCCATGTGCTGTTCTGAGACATGTTTAACCCATGTGCTGTTCTGAGACATGTTTAACCCATGAGTGTTCTGAGACATGTTTAACCAATTTGCTGTTCTGAGACATGTTTAACCCATGTGCTGTTCTGAGACATGTTTAACCCATGTGCTGTTCTGAGACATGTTTAATCCGTGCAGTTCTGAGACATGTTGTATCCACATGCTGTTCTGAAACATGTTTAACACGTGCTGTTCTGAGACATGAATAACTCATGTGCTGTTCTGAGATGTGTTTAAACCATGTGCTGTTCTGAGACATGTTTAACCCATGTGCTGCTCTGAGACATGTTTAAACCATGTGCTGTTCTGAGACATGTTTAACCCATGCGCTGTTCTGAGACATGTTTAACCCATGTGCTGTTCTGAGACATGTTTAACACATGTGCTGATCTGAGACATGTTTAACCCATGTGCTGTTCTGCGACATGTTTAACCCATGTGCTGTTCTGAGACATGTTTAACCCATGAGTGTTCTGAGACATGTTTAACCCATGTGCTGTTCTGAGACATGTTTAAACCATGTGCTGTTCTGCGACATGTTTAACCCATGTGCTGTTCTGAGACATGTTTAACCCATGTGCTGTTCTGAGACATGTTTAACCCATGTGCTGTTCTGAGACATGTTTAACCCATGTGCTGTTCTGAGACATGTTGTACCCATGTGCTGTTCTGAGACATGTTTAACCCATGTGCTGTTCTGAGACATGTTTAACCCATGTGCTGTTCTGAGACATGTTTAACCCATGTGCTGTTCTGAGACATGTTGTACCCATGTGCTGTTCTGAGACATGTTTAACCCATGTGCTGTTCTTAGACATGTTTAACCCATGTGCTGTTCTGAGACATGTTTAACCCATGTGCTGTTCTGAGACATGTTTAACCCATGTGCTGTTCTGAGACATGTTTAACCCATGTGCTGTTCTGAGACATGTTTAACACATGTGCTGCTCTGAGACATGTTTAACCCATGTGCTGTTCTGAGACATGTTTAACCCACGTGCTGTTCTGAAACACGTTTAACGCACGTGCTGTTCTGATACATGTTTAACCCATGTGCTGTTCTGAGACATGTTTAAGCTGTTCTGAGACATGTTTAACCCACGTGCTGTTCTGAGACATGTTTAACACATGTGCTGATCTGAGACATGTTTAACCCATGTGCTGTTCTGCGACATGTTTAACCCATGTGCTGTTCTGAGACATGTTTAACCCATGAGTGTTCTGAGACATGTTTAACTAATTTGCTGTTCTGAGACATGTTTAACCCATGTGCTGTTCTGAGACATATTTAACCCATGTGCTGTTCTGAGACATGTTTAAACCATGTGCTGTTCTGAGACATGTTGTATCCACATGCTGTTATGAGACATGTTTAACCCATGTGCTATTCTGAGACATGTTTAACCCATGTGCTGTTCTGAGACATGTTTAACCCATGTGCTGTTCTGAGACATGTTTAACCCACATGCAGTTCTGAGACATGTTTAACCCATGTGCTGTTCTGAGACATGTTTAACACACGTGCTGTTCTGAGACATGTTTAACCCATGTGCTGTTCTGAGACATGTTTAACCCATGTGCTGTTCTGAGACATGTTTAACCCACGTGCTGTTCTGAGACATGTTTAACCCACATGCTGTTCTGAGACATGTTTAACCCATGTGCTGTTCTGAGACATGTTTAACTCATGTGCTGTTCTGAGATATGTTTAACCCATGTGCTGTTCTGAGACATGTTTAACCCATGTGCTGTTCTGAGCCTCGTTTAACCCATGTGCTGTTCGGAGACATGTTTAACACATGTGCTGTTCGGAGACATGTTTAACACATGTGCTTTTCTGAGACATGTTTAACCCATGTGCTGTTCTGAGATATGTTTAACCCATGTGCTGTTCTGAGCCATGTTTAACCCATGTGCTGTTCTGAGCCATGTTTAACCCATGTGCTGTTCTGAGACATGTTTAACACGTGCTGATCTGAGACATGTTTAACCCATGTGCTGTTCTGAGACATGTTTAACCCTCAGGACCTTTGTAAACATCTGAAATCGTCACCAGTCTGACTCAGGAATCAGACAGCTCTGGATCAAGAAGGCTTAAGGTGTGTGTACCTGTAGATGTACGTTATATTAGAGTGAAATGTTAAGCGTATCCAGATTTTCAGACTTCTACAGTTATATACAACCTACCAAACCTTTTTTACACACACAGTGTGTGAGTGAAAAGGCTACTGGGTCAGAGGATAATTGCCAAACCGTTGGGACCTGAGCTCTGGTTAGCCTGTCAAAGCAGGCGTGACAAAATCTCTCCAATCAACGACAGAGGGAGAGGGAGAGAGAGAGAGTTTAAAAACGTATAGTTTATATCATCCCTTTCTAACCTTAACCCAATGAGAGAGAGAGTTTAACATCTTACAATTTACATAATCCCTTTCTCATATTTAACCCTAACCCTAATCCTAACCCAACGACAGAGAGAGAGAGAGAGTTTAACATTATATAGTTTGTATCATCCCTATTCTAAACCTAACCATAATGAGAGAGGAGTGGAGAAAGAGTTTACCATTTTATAGTTTATTTAATCCCTTTCTAACCCTTACTCAACGAGAGATGGAGAGAGAGAGATTTAACATCTTGTAGTTTGTATCATCCCTTTTCTAAACCTAACCCAAACCCAACGTGAGATGGAGAGAGAGAGAGATTTAACATCTTGTAGTTTGTATCATCCCTTTTCTAAACCTAACCCAAACCCAACGAGAGAGGAGTGGAGAAAGAGTTTACCATTTTATAGTTGATTTAATCCCTTTCTAACCCTAACTCAAACCCATCGAGAGATGGAGAGAGAGAGAGAGATTTAACATCTTGTAGTTTATATCATCCCTTTTCTAAAACTAACCCAACGAGAGAGGAGTGGAGAAAGAGTTTACCATTTTATAGGTGATTTAATCTCTTTCTAACCCTAACCCAAAGAGAGATGGAGTGAGAGAGAGAGAGATTTAACATCTTGTAGTTTATATCATCCCTTTTCTAAACCTAACCCGAACCCAACGAGAGATGGAGAGAGAGAGATTAAACATCTTGTAGTTTATATCATCGCTTTTCTAAACCTAACCCCAACCCAATGAGAGATGGAGAGAGAGAGAGATTTAACATCTTGTAGTTTATACCATCCCTTTTCTAAACCTAACCCGAACCCAACGAGAGATGGAGGGAGAGAGAGAGATTTAAAATCTTGTAGTTTATATCATCCCTTTTCTAACCCAAACCCAACGAGAGATGGAGAGAGAGAGATTTAACATCTTGTAGTTTATATCATCCCTTTTCTAAACCTATCCCGAACCAAACGAGAGAGGAGTGGAGAAAGAGTTGACCATTTTATAGTTTGTTTAATTCCTTTCTAACCCTAACCCAACGAGAGATGGAGAGAGAGAGAGAGATTTAACATCTTGTAGTTTATGTCATCCCTTTTCTAAACCTAACCCAACGAGAGATGGAGAGAGAGAGAGAGAGAGATTTAACATCTTGCAGTTTATATCAACCCTTTTCTAAACCTAACCCAAACCCAACGAGAGAGTAGTGGAGAAAGAGTTTACCATTTTATAGTTGATTTATTCCCTTTCTAACCCTAACCCAACGAGAGATGGAGAGAGAGAGAGATTTAAAATCTTGTAGTTTGTATCATCCCTTTTCTTAACCTAACCCAAACCCAACGAGAGATGGAAAGAGAGAGAGAGATTTAACATCTTGTAGTTTATATCATCCCTTTTCTAAACCTAACCCAAACCCAACGAGAGAGGAGTGGAGAAAGAGTTTACCATTTTATAGGTGATTTAATCCCTTTCTAACCCTAACCCAACGAGAGATGGAGAGAGAGAGAGAGAGATTTAACATCTTGTAGTTTATATCATCCCTATTCTAAACCTAACCCGAACCCAACGAGAGATGGAGAGAGAGAGAGAGATTTAACATCTTGTAGTTTATATCATCGCTTTTCTAAACCTAACCCCAACCCAACGAGAGATGGAGAGAGAGAGAGATTTAACATCTTGTAGTTTATACCATCCCTTTTCTAAACCTAACCCGAACCCAACAAGAGATGGAGGGAGAGAGAGAGATTTAAAATCTTGTAGTTTATATCATCCCTTTTCTAACCCAAACCCAACGAGAGATGGAGAGAGAGAGATTTAACATCTTGTAGTTTGTATCATCCCTTTTCTAAACCTGACCCGAACCCAACTAGAGAGGAGTGGAGAAAGAGTTTACCATTTTATAGTTGATTTATTCCCTTTCTAACCCTAACCCAACGAGAGATGGAGAGAGAGAGAGATTTAAAATCTTGTAGTTTGTATCATCCCTTTTCTTAACCTAACCCAAACCCAACGAGAGATGGAAAGAGAGAGAGAGATTTAACATCTTGTAGTTTATATCATCGCTTTTCTAAACCTAACCCCAACCCAACGAGAGATGGAGAGAGAGAGAGATTTAACATCTTGTAGTTTATACCATCCCTTTTCTAAACCTAACCCGAACCCAACGAGAGATGGAGAGAGAGAGAGAGATTTAACATCTTGTAGTTTGTATCATCCCTTTTCTAAACCTAACCCAAACCCAACGAGAGAGTAGTGGAGAAAGAGTTTATCATTTTATAGTTTATTTAATCCCTTTCTAACCCTAACTCAACGACAGAGAGAGAGAGAGAGAGATTTAAAATCTTGTAGTTTGTATCATCCCTTTTCTAAACCTAACCCAAACCAAACGAGAGATGGAGAGAGAGAGAGATGTAACATCTTGTAGTTTATATCATCCCTTCTCTACACCTAACCTGAACACAACGAGAGATGGCGAGAGAGAGAGAGAGAGATTTAACATCTTGCAGTTTATATCATCCCTTTTCTAAACCTAACCCAAACCCAACGAGAGATGTAGAGAGAGAGATTTAACATCTTGTAGATTATATCATTCCTTTTCTAAACCTACCCCAAACATAACGAGAGATGGAGAGAGAGAGATTTAACATCTTGTAGTTTATATCATCCCTTTTCTAACCCTAAACCAACGAGAGAGAGAGATTTAACATCTTGTGGTTTATATCATCCCTTTTCTAAACCTAACCCAATCCCAACGAGAGAGGAGTGGAGAAAGAGTTTACCATTTTATAGTTTATTTAATCCCTTTCTAACCCAAACCCAACGAGAGATGGAGAGAGAGAGAGAGATTTAACATCTTGTAGTTTGTATCATCCCTTTTCTAAACATAACACAAACCCAACGAGAGATGGAGAGAGAGAGAGAGAGAGATTTAACATCATGTAGTTTATATCATCCCTTTTCAAAACCTAACCCAAACCCAACGAGAGATAGAGAGAGAGAGAGATTTAACATCTTGTAGTTTATATCATCCCTTTTCTAAACCTAACCCGAACCCAACGAGAGATAGAGAGAGAGAGAGATTTAACATCTTGTAGGTTATATCATCCCTTTTCTAAACCTAACCCAAACCCAACGAGAGATGGAGAGAGAGAGAGAGATTTAACATCTTGTAGTTTGTATCATCCCTTTTCTAAACCTGACCCGAACCCAACTAGAGAGGAGTGGAGAAAGAGTTTACCATTTTATAGTTGATTTAATCCCTTTCTAACCCTAACCAGAACGAGAGATGGAGAGGGAGAGAGATTTAACATCTTGTAGTTTGTATCATTCCTTTTCTAAACCTAACCCAAACCCAACGAGAGATGGAAAGAGAGAGAGAGAGATTTAACATCTTGTAGTTTATATCAACCCTTTTCTAAACCTACCCCAAACCCAAAGAGAGAGAAGTTGAGAAGGAGATTACCATTTTATAGTTGATTTAATCCCTTTCTAACCCAAACCCAACGAGAGATGGAGAGAGACAGAGATTTAACATCTTGTAGTTTGTATCATCCCTTTTCGAAACCTAACCCAAACCCAACGAGAGATGGAGAGAGAGAGAGAGATTTAACATCTTGTAGTTTATATCATCCCTTTTCTAAACCTAACCCAAACCCAACGAGAGATGGAGAGAGAGATTTAAAATCTTGTAGTTTGTATCATCCCTTTTCTAAACCTAACCCGAACCCAACGAGAGATGGAGAGAGAGAGAGAGAGAGATTTAACATCATGTAGTTTATATCATCCCTTTTCGAAACCTAACCCAAACCCAACAAGAGATGGAGAGATAGAGAGATGTAACATCTTGTAGTTTGTATCATCCCTTTTCGAAACCTAACCCAATCCCAACGAGAGATGGAGAGAGAGAGAGAGATTTAAAATCTTGTAGTTTATATCATCCCTTTTCTAAACCTAACCCTAACCCAACGAGAGATGGAAAGAGAGAGAGAGATTTAACATCTTGTAGTTTGTATCATCCCTTTTCGAAACCTAACCCAATCCCAACGAGAGATGGAGAGAGAGAGAGAGATTTAACATCTTGTAGTTTATATCAACCCTTTTCTAAACCTAACCCAAACCCAACGAGAGATGGAGAGAGAGATTTAACATCTTGTAGTTTGTATCATCCCTTTTCTAAACCTACCCCAAACCCAACGAGAGATGGAGAGAGAGAGATTTATCATCTTGTAGTTTATATCATCCCTTTTCTAAACCTAACCTAACCCAAACCCAACAAGAGATGGAGAGATAGAGAGATGTAACATCTTGTAGTTTGTATCATCCCTTTTCGAAACCTACCCCAAACCCAACGAGAGATGGAGAGAGAGAGATTTAACATCATGTAGTTTATATCATCCCTTTTCTAAACCTAACCCTAACCCAACGAGAGATGGAAAGAGAGAGAGAGATTTAACATCCTGTAGTTTGTATCATCCCTTTTCGAAACCTAACCCAATCCCAACGAGAGATGGAGAGAGAGAGAGAGATTTAACATCTTGTAGTTTATATCAACCCTTTTCTAAACCTAACCCAAACCCAACGAGAGATGGAGAGAGAGAGAGAGATTTAACATCTTGTAGTTTGTATCATCCCTTTTCTAAACCTAACCCAAACCCAACGAGAGATGGAAAGAGAGAGAGAGATTTAACATCTTGTAGTTTATATCATCCCTTTTCTGAACTTAACACGAACCCAACGAGAGATGGAGAGAGAGATTTAACATCTTGTAGTTTGTATCATGCCTTTTCTGAACCTGACCCGAACCCAACGAGAGAGGAGTGGAGAAAGAGTTTACCATTTTATAGTTGATTTAATCCCTTTCTAACCCTAACCCAAACGAGAGATGGAGAGGGAGAGAGATTTAACATCTTGTAGTTTGTATCATCCCTTTTCTAAACCTAACCCGAACCCAACAAGAGAGGAGTGGAGAAAGAGTTTACCATTTTATAGGTGATTTAATCCCTTTCTAACCCTAACTCATACCCAACGAGAGATGGAGAGAGAGATTTAACATCTTGTAGTTTATATCATCCCTTTTCTAAACCTAACCCTAACCCAACGAGAGATGGAAAGAGAGAGAGAGATTTAACATCTTGTAGTTTGTATCATCCCTTTTCGAAACCTAACCCAATCCCAACGAGAGATGGAGAGAGAGAGAGAGATTTAACATCTTGTAGTTTATATCAACCCTTTTATAAACCTAACCCAAACCCAACGAGAGATGGAGAGAGATTTAACATCTTGTAGTTTGTATCATCCCTTTTCTAAACCTACCCCAAACCCAACGAGAGATGGAGAGAGAGAGATTTATCATCTCGTAGTTTATATCATCCCTTTTCTAAACCTAACCTAACCCAAACCCAACGAGAGATGGAGAGAGAGAGAGAGATTTAACATCTTGTAGTTTATATCATCCCTTTTCTAAACCTAACCCTAACCCAACGAGAGATGGAGAGAGAGAGAGAGATTTTACATCTTGTAGTTTGTATAGTCCCTTTTCTAAACCTACCCCAAACCCAACAAGAGATGGAGAGAGAGATTTAACATCTTGTAGTTTATATCATCCCTTTTCTAAACCTAACCCTAACCCAACGAGAGATGGAAAGAGAGAGAGAGATTTAACATCTTGTAGTTTGTATCATCCCTTTTCGAAACCTAACCCAATCCCAACGAGAGATGGAGAGAGAGAGAGAGATTTAACATCTTGTAGTTTATATCAACCCTTTTCTAAACCTAACCCGAACCCAATGAGAGAGGAGTGGAGAAAGAGTTTACAATTTTATAGGTGATTAAATCCCTTTCTAACCCTAACTCATACCCAAAGAGAGATGGAGAGAGAGAGAGAGAGATTTAACATCTTGTAGTTTATATCATCCCTTTTCTAAACCTAACCCTAACCCAACGAGAGATGGAAAGAGAGAGAGAGATTTAACATCTTGTAGTTTGTATCATCCCTTTTCGAAACCTAACCCAATCCCAACGAGAGATGGAGAGAGAGAGAGAGATTTAACATCTTGTAGTTTATATCAACCCTTTTCTAAACCTAACCCAAACCCAACGAGAGATGGAGAGAGAGATTTAACATCTTGTAGTTTGTATCATCCCTTTTCTAAACCTACCCCAAACCCAACGAGAGATGGAGAGAGAGAGATTTATCATCTTGTAGTTTATATCATCCCTTTTCTAAACCTAACCTAACCCAAACCCAACGAGAGATGGAGAGAGAGAGAGAGATTTTACATCTTGTAGTTTGTATCATCCCTTTTCTAAACCTACCCCAAACCCAACGAGAGATGGAGAGAGAGATTTAACATCTTGTAGTTTATATCATCCCTTTTCTAAACCTAACCCTAACCCAACGAGAGATGGAAAGAGAGAGAGAGATTTAACATCCTGTAGTTTGTATCATCCCTTTTCGAAACCTAACCCAATCCCAACGAGAGATGGAGAGAGAGAGAGAGATTTAACATCTTGTAGTTTATATCATCCCTTTTCTAAACCTAACCCAAACCCAACGAGAGATGGAGAGAGAGATTTAACATCTTGTAGTTTGTATCATCCCTTTTCTAAACCTACCCCAAACCCAACGAGAGATGGAGAGAGAGAGATTTATCATCTTGTAGTTTATATCATCCCTTTTCTAAACCTAACCTAACCCAAACCCAACGAGAGATGGAGAGAGAGAGAGAGATTTTACATCTTGTAGTTTGTATCATCCCTTTTCTAAACCTACCCCAAACCCAACGAGAGCTGGAGAGAGAGATTTAACATCTTGTAGTTTATATCATCCCTTTTCTAAACCTAACCCTAACCCAACGAGAGATGGAAAGAGAGAGAGAGATTTAACATCTTGTAGTTTGTATCATCCCTTTTCGAAACCTAACCCAATCCCAACGAGAGATGGAGAGAGAGAGATTTATCATCTTGTAGTTTATATCATCCCTTTTCTAAACCTAACCTAACCCAAACCCAACGAGAGATGGAGAGAGAGAGAGAGATTTTACATCTTGTAGTTTGTATCATCCCTTTTCTAAACCTACCCCAAACCCAACGAGAGATGGAGAGAGAGATTTAACATCTTGTAGTTTATATCATCCCTTTTCTAAACCTAACCCTAACCCAACGAGAGATGGAAAGAGAGAGAGAGATTTAACATCCTGTAGTTTGTATCATCCCTTTTCGAAACCTAACCCAATCCCAACGAGAGATTGAGAGAGAGAGAGAGATTTAACATCTTGTAGTTTATATCATCCCTTTTCTAAACCTAACCCAAACCCAACGAGAGATGGAGAGAGAGATTTAACATCTTGTAGTTTGTATCATCCCTTTTCTAAACCTACCCCAAACCCAACGAGAGATGGAGAGAGAGAGATTTATCATCTTGTAGTTTATATCATCCCTTTTCTAAACCTAACCTAACCCAAACCCAACGAGAGATGGAGAGAGAGAGAGAGATTTTACATCTTGTAGTTTGTATCATCCCTTTTCTAAACCTACCCCAAACCCAACGAGAGCTGGAGAGAGAGATTTAACATCTTGTAGTTTATATCATCCCTTTTCTAAACCTAACCCTAACCCAACGAGAGATGGAAAGAGAGAGAGAGATTTAACATCTTGTAGTTTGTATCATCCCTTTTCGAAACCTAACCCAATCCCAACGAGAGATGGAGAGAGAGATTTAACATCTTGTAGTTTATATCAACCCTTTTCTAAACCTAACCCGAACCCAACGAGAGAGGAGTGGAGAAAGAGTTTACCATTTTATAGCTGATTTAATCCCTTTCTAACCCTAACTCAAACCCAACGAGAGATGGAGAGAGAGAGAGAGAGAGAGATTTAATTTCTTGTAGTTTATATCATCCCTTTTCTAAACCTAACCCGGACCCAACGAGAGAGGAGTGGAGAAAGAGTTTACCATTTTATAGGTGATTTAATCCCTTTCTAACCCTAACTCAAACCCAACGAGAGATGGAGAGAGAGAGAGAGAGAGAGAGAGAGAGATTTAACATCTTGTAGTTTATATCATCCCTTTTCTAAACCTAACCCTAACCCAACGAGAGATGGAGAGAGAGAGATTTAACATCTTGTAGTTTGTATCATCCCTTTTCGAAACCTAACCCAATCCCAACGAGAGATGGAGAGAGAGAGATTTATTATCTTGAAGTTTATATCATCCCTTTTCTAAACCTAACCTAACCCAAACCCAACGAGAGATGGAGAGAGAGAGAGAGATTTTACATCTTGTAGTTTGAATCATCCCTTTTCTAAACCTGACCCAATCCCAACGAGAAATGGAGAGAGAGAGAGAGAGAGAGATTTAACATCTTGTAGTTTGTATCATCCCTTTTCTAAACCTACCCCAAACCCAACGAGAGATGGAGAGAGAGAGAGAGATTTAACATCTTGTAGTTTATATCATCCCTTTTCTAAACCTAACCCAAACCCAACGAGAGATGGAAAGAGAGATATTGAGATTTAACATCTTGTAGTTTATATCATCCCTTTTCTAAACCTAACCCTAACCCAACGAGAGATGAAGAGAGAGAGAGAGTGAGATTTAACATCTTGTAGTTTATATTATCCCTTTTCTAAACCTAACCCAAACCCAATGAGAGATGGAGAGAGAGAGTGAGATTTAACATCTTGTAGTTTACATCATCCCTTTTCTAAACTTAAACCAACGAGAGAGAAGTGGAGAAAGAGTTTACCATTTTATAGTTTATTTAATCCCTTTCTAACCCTAACCCAACGAGAGATGGAGAGAGAGAGATTTAACATCTTGCAGTTTATATCATCCCTTTTCGAAACCTAACCGAAACCCAACGAGAGATGGAGAGAGATGTAACATCTTGTAGTTTGTATCATCCCTTTTCGAAACCTAACCCAAACCCAACAAGGGAGGAGAGGAGAAAGAGTTGACCATTTTATAGTTGATTTAATCCCTTTCTAACCCTAACCCAACGAGAGATGGAGAGAGAGATTTAACAGCTTGTAGTTTATATCATCCCTTATTTTGTGGTTTATTAGCCTTATAAAACACACACACACACACTCACTCTCAGGAAATTGACATCTCTGGACATCTCTGGACATGTATGGACAGCTCTAGACATCTCTGGACATCTCTGGGCAGCTCTGGACATCTCTGGACATATCTAGACATCTCTAGACAGCTCTGGACATCTCTGGACATCTCTGGACATCTTTAGACATCTCTGGACATCTCTAGACATCTCTAGACATCTCTGGACATCTCTGGACATGTCTAGACATCTCTGGACATCTCTAGACATCTCTAGACATCTCTAGACATCTCTGGACATCTCTGGACAGCTCTGGACATCTCTCGACATCTCTAGACATCTCTGGACAGTTCTGGACATCTCTGGAGAGATCTAGACAGCTTTGGACATCTCTAGACATCTCTAGACATCTCTGGACAGTTCTGAACAGCTCTCGAGAGATCTAGACAGCTCTGGACATCTCTGGACAGCTCTGGAGAGATCTAGACAGCTCTGGAGAGGTCTGGATCTGGAAGGCTAAAGGTGTGAGAGTGTGTTCGGCGCATGTGACAAATAAAATTTGATTTGATTTGAAATGTTAAGAGCCTCAAGTTTCACACTTTTAGAGTTATTACTACACTATGAAACAAAAATACGTGAAATAAAGAATAAACATAAAAAGCTGTGGAGCTTAAATGACATTCTGGGGAAAAAGGCGAACTCGGCTCTATCATTCATTCAATCAGATGGCTCATTCATCACAAAACCAACTGATATTGCAACAACTTTAATTATTTTTTTATTGGCAAGATGAAGCAAACTTAGGTATGACATGCCAATAACAAATGCTGACACTACATATCCAAGTATATTTGACCAAATTATGAAAGACAAGAATTGTCATTTTAAATTCCGTAAAGTTAGTGTGGAAGAGGCAATTTTTTTGTTGGTCTATCAACAATGACAAGCCACCGGGATCTGACAACTTAAGCCTACTAGAATGTGTGTGCCCCCAGGCCTGGAGGGAAGCAAAAGTCATTCCTCTACCTAACAATAGCCATTATTGGCTTAAATAGCCAACCAATCAGCCTGCTGGGCTTCCGAGTGGCACAGCATTCTAAGGCACTGCATCTCAGTGCAAGAAGCGTCACTACAGTCTCTGGTTTGAATCCAGGCTGTATCACATCCGGCCTTAATTGGGAGTCCCATAGGGAGGCGCACAATTGGTCAAGGATCGTCCAGGTTTGGCCAGGGTAGGCCGTCATTGTAAATAAGAATTTGTTCTTAACTGACTTGCCTAGAAAATGTTAAAAAATATGTCAAATAAAGTTACCAACCCTTAGTAAACCTTTGGAAAAAATTGTGTTTGACCAGATGCAATGCCATTTTACAGTAAACAAATTGACAACAAACTTGCAGCATGCTTACAGAGAAGGACATTCAACGAGCACAGCACTTACACAAATGACTGATGATTGGCTGAGAGAAATTGAAGATAAAAAGATTGTGGGGGCTGTTTTGTTAGACGTCAGTGCTGCTTTTGACATTTTGGACCACAGTCCGCTGCTGGCAAAACGTATGTGTTATGGCTTTACACCCCCTGGTATATTATGGATAAAGAGTTACCTGTCTAACAGAACACAGAGGGTGTTGTTTAATGGAAGCCTCTCAAATATAATCCAGGTAGAATCAGGAATTCCCCAAGGTGGCCCATTACTTTTTTTTTTACAAATAAATTGCCACTGGCTTTGAGGAAAACCAGAGTATCTATCTATGCGGATGACTCAACCCTATACATGTCAGCTACTACAGCGACTGAAATGACTGCAACACTTTTAACAAAGAGTTGCAGTTAGTTTCAGATTGGGTGGCAAGGAATAAGTTAGTCCTAAACATTTCTAAAACTAAAAGTATTGTATTTGGGACATATCATTCACTAAACCCTAAACCTCATCTCAACAATGCCACTTCATATAATGTTTACATACCCTACATTACTCATCTCATATGTATATACTGTACTCTATACCATCTGCTGCATCTTGCCTATGCTGTTCTGTACCATCACTCATTCATATATATTTATGTACATATTCTTCATTCCTTTACACTTATGTGTATAAGGTAGTAGTTTTGGAATTGTTAGGTTAGATTACTCATTGGTTATTACTGCATTGTCGGAACTAGAAGCACAAGCAGTTCGCTACACTCACATTAACATCTGCTAACCATGTGTATGTGACAAATCCAATTTGATTTGATTTGAATTAAATCTTGTAATAAATAATGTGGTCATTTTAAGGTGTTGAGGTGACTAAACTGCTTTTAGTTACCCTGGATTGTAAACTGTCATGGTCAAGACATATTGATACAACAGTAGCTAAGATGGGGAGAAGTCTGTCTATAATAAAGTGCTACTCTGCCTTCTTGACGGCACTATCAACAAGGCAGGTTCTACAGGTCCTAGTTTCTACCTCCTTTTTTATTTTTATTTTTTTCTCCTTTATTTAACCAGGTAGGCTAGTTGAGAACAAGTTCTCATTTACAACTGCGACCTGGTCAAGATAAAGCATAGCAGTGTGAACAGACAACACAGAGTTACACATGGAGTAAACAATAAACAAGTCAATAACACAGTAGAAAAACATTTTTTTTGTCTATATACATTGTGTGCAAAAGGCATGAGGAGGTAGGCGAATAATTACAATTTAGCAGATTAACACTGGAGTGATAAATTATCAGATGGTCATGTGCAGGAAGATATACTGGTGTGCAAAAGAGCAGAAAAGTAAATCAAAACAGTATGGGGATGAGGTAGGTGCATTGGGTGGGCTATTTACCGATAGACTATGTACAGCTGCAGCGATCGGTTAGCTGCTCAGATAGCAGATGTTTAAAGTTGGTGAGGGAGATGAAAGTCTCCAACTTCAGTGATTTTTGCAAATTGTTCCAGTCACAGGCAGCAGAGAACTGGAACGAAAGGCGGCCAAATGAGGTGTTGGCTTTAGGGATGATCAGTGAGATACACCTGCTGGAGCGCGTGCTACGGGTGGGTGTTGCCATCGTGACCAGTGAACTGAGATAAGGCGGAGCTTTACCTAGCATGGACTTGTAGATGACCTGGAGCCAGTGGGTCTGGCGACGAATATGTAGCGAGGGCCAGCCGACTAGAGCATACAGGTCGCAGTGGTGGGTGGTATAAGGTGCTTTAGTAACAAAACGGATGGCACTGTGATAAACTGCATCCAGTTTGCTGAGTAGAGTATTGGAAGCTATTTTGTAGATGACATCGCCGAAGTCGAGGATTGGTAGGATAGTCAGTTTTACTAGGGTAAGTTTGGCGGCGTGAGTGAAGGAGGCTTTGTTGCGGAATAGAAAGCCGACTCTAGATTTGATTTTAGATTGGAGATGTTTGATATGAGTCTGGAAGGAGAGTTTACAGTCTAGCCAGACACCTAGGTACTTATAGATGTCCACATATTCTAGGTCGGAACCATCCAGGGTGGTGATGCTAGTCGGGCGTGCGGGTGCAGGCAGCGAACGGTTGAAAAGCATGCATTTGGTTTTACTAGCGGTTAAGAGCAGTTGGAGGCCACGGAAGGAGTGTTGTATGGCATTGAAGCTTGTTTGGAGGTTAGATAGCACAGTTTCCAAAGAAGGGCCAGAAGTATACAGAATGGTGTCGTCTGCGTAGAGGTGAATCAGGGAATCGCCCGCAGCAAGAGCAACATCATTGATATATACAGAGAAAAGAGTCAGCCCGAGAATTGAACCCTGTGGCACCCCCATAGAGACTGCCAGAGGACCGGACAACATGCCCTCCGATTTGACACACTGATCTCTGTCTGCAAAGTAGTTGGTGAACCAGGCAAGGCAGTCATTAGAAAAACCGAGGCTACTGAGTCTGCCGATAAGAATATGGTGATTGACAGAGTCGAAAGCCTTGGCCAGGTCGATGAAGACGGTTGCACAGTACTGTCTTTTATCGATGGCGGTTATGATATCGTTTAGTACCTTGAGCGTGGCTGAGGTGCACCCGTGACTGGCTCGGAAACCAGATTGCACAGCGGAGAAGGTACGGTGGGATTCAAGATGGTCTGTGATCTGTTTGTTGACTAGGCTTGAGAGCACTCTCAACAAGACAGATCCTAGAGGCTCTAGTTTCTACCTTCTTAACAACACTATCAACAAGGCAGGTCCTAGAGGCCCTGGTTTCTACATTCTTAACAGCACTGTCAACAAGGCAGGTCCTAGAGGCCTTAGTTTCTACCTTCTTAACAACACTGTCAACAAGGCAAGTCCTGGAGGCCCTAGTTTTGTTGCACCTGGACTACTGTTCAGGCGTGAGGTCAGGTGCCACAAAAAGGGACTTAGGAAAATTACAGCACGGCAGCACGTCTGGCCCTTGGATATACACAGAGAGCTAATTTTAATAATATACATGTCAATTCAATCTCTCCTGGCTCAAAGTGGAGGAGAGACTGACTAAGAGAGGTGTTGATATGTTGAATGCACCAAGCTGTCTGTGTGAACTACTGGCACACAGCTCGGACACCATGCTTACTCCACAATACATGCCACAGGTCTCTTCAGAGTCCCCAAGTCCAGAACAGACTATGGGAGGCGTACAGTACTACATAGAGCCATGACTACATGGAACTCTATTCCACAGTACTACATAGAGCCATGACTACATGGAACTCTATTCCACAGTACTACATAGAGCCATGACTACATGGAACTCTATTCCACAGTACTACATAGAGCCATGACTACATGGAACTCTATTCCACATCAGGGAACTGATGCAAGCAGTAAAATTTGTTTCAAAAAACGTATATAAAAAAACACCTTATGAAACAGAGGGGACTGTGAAGCAACACAAAAAATAGGCACATACACATGCATACGGCGGCAGGTAGCCTAGTGGTTAGAGCGTTGGACTAGTAACAGGGAGGTTGCTAGATCGAATCCCAGAGCTGACAAGGTAAAAATCTGTCCCTCTGCCCCTGAACAAGGCAGGTAACCCACTGTTCCTAGGTCATCATTGAAAATAAGAATTTGACATGCCTAGTTAAATAAAGGGAATATAAATACGCACACATGATAACACTACACAAGGATTTAGTACTGGATTAGGGGCATGAGGGCACACTGTTGTGAATGTATTGGAATGTTTTTAAAATTGTACCAACTGGCTTAATTTTATTGGACACCAGGAAGAGTAGCTGCTGCCCTGGCAGCAATCCATATCCATAGTAACCTCATTACACACACACACACACACACACACACACACACACGTCCTTAGTACAACACCAGCAACCTTGTTATACAGGTCAGACCTCTTGACGTAATGTATTGTGCTGACAGACACTGAGTTCAGTCTCACTCAGGCTGCCCTTTGAATTCACTGCAAATACAAACACACACACACACTTTGCCTGTGGTAGTGGTGAAAGAATTCTGTGGTAATCGCAGTAGTGCCGCTAGGCTAACGGTTTAGGGCTAGCCACATTCACGAACACACACTCATGTTATAAATGTCAACTTCTCTCCTGGGACCATTAGTTTTCCTGACGTTGAGTTTCTTCCCAAAGTGCTCCAGGGGAAGTCTGAAGAGAGGGAGAGGGAAAGGGAGAGAGGGAGGGAGAGAGGGAGGGAGAGAGGGAGAGCGGGAGGGAGGGAGAGGGATAGCAGGAGGGAGAGAGATAGGGAGGGAGAGCGGGAGGGAGAGAGGGAGGGAGAGCGGGAGGGAGAGAGGGAGGGAGAGAGGGAGGGAGAGAGAGAGGGAGGGAGGGAGAGCGATAGCGGGAGGGAGAGAGGGAGGGAGAGAGAGAGAGGGAGAGCGATAGCGGGAGGGAGAGAGAGAGTGGATCAGGGGATACCCGGCCAACGCAGCTCAGTTTCACAACTGATTAGATTCAGGCTTGTGAGACCGTTACTATGCAACCACCAGCTGATCACTTTTTGCTCTGGGTTTGTTGCTGCCTGCTGCTAGCTAACGTAAACTCACCCTATTCCGTACAAATGTGCGCAACCGCAACATTCAAACGAGGCTACAAAGAAAACTAATAGAACTGTAGCGACTGTGTTGACGTCAAAATCGGGGGTGTGAACTAGGTTTCTATTCAAGCGTTGATCGACATGGTAATGGCTCTATAGTATTGGAGAAAAGTTTAAAAAAACGGACCCTCCGTTACATCTAGATGTGTCATGTCGTAACGTACAGCACGCATAAAGCAACTATTTCTGTCTTATAATCTCTCTCCACCAGGTGTAGCACTTCTCTCATCCTTTAAAAACAAGAAATGGACAGGGGGGATACCAAGTCATTTTTTGCATCATCATTGTATGCGATCATCATTCTCAAAGCCGCTGTTTACTTCTAAGATCACTTTAGCACCGCCCTAAAAACCCGATTCAAATTTGACGCAAACCTTCAAATAGGTATGTAATGACACATTATATAAACTCTTTTTTTATTTACATTTTAGAGACGATAAGGTGATAAGTTGGACAGATCGAGTGAAAAAATGCAATTTTCCCACACAACATCTCTCCTTCTCACTATCACGCATTAGTTTCGCTTCCCCACCCACCACTTTTAAAATGACCCGACGGGGCTCATTGCCTGTTTGAATTATGCAGAAACAGGCAGTGTTTAGGTCATGTACTTGATTCTGTTGGAAAGGGGAGAAATTGTGCTTTACAATGGTATTGACATTACAGTTGATCTGGAAGTATTACGTTTTTGGGGCGCTAAAATAAGGGCAATTGTACGGACCAATGCGATGTACGAGTTTACTTGAGTTTACGTTAGCTATATTTACAAGGACTACTCCCTGCTGCTAGCTAGCTAATTGTAAAATGACTACTGCCTGCTTCTAGCTAGCTATATGTAGAAGGAGCTACACTGCGTAAAATACTATTTCAGAGTGTGTACATGTACTGTAAGTCAGAATATCTTTACTGCAAATTTTCAGGGAAGTTAGGAACCAATATACACAGGCAGCACAAACTCCAAAATATTCTGGGACACTGTAAAGTCCATGGAGAATAAGAACACCTCTCCCAGCTGCCCACTGCACTGAGGCTAGGAAACACTGTCACCATCGGTAAATTCAGGATAATAGATAATTTCAATAAGCATTTCTCTACGGCTGGCTATGCTTTCCACCTGGCTACCCCTACCCCTACCCCGGTCAACAGCCCTGCAACCCCCACAGCAGCTTGCCCAAACCTCCCCCATTTCTCCTTCACCCAAATCCAGACAGCTGATGTTCTGAAAGAGCTGCACAATCTGGATCCCTACAAATCAGCTGGGTAGACAATCTGGACCCTCTCTTTCTCAAATTATCCGCCACAATTGTTGCAACCCCTATTACTAGCCTGTTCAACCTCTCTTTCGTATCGTCTAAGATCCCCAAAGATTGGAAAGCTGCCGCGGTCATCCCCTTCTTCAAAGGGGGAGGCACTCTAGACCCAAACTGTTACAGACCTATATCTATCCTACCCTGCCTTTCTAAGGTCCTCGAAAGCCAAGTTAACAAACAGATTACCAACCATTTCGAATCCCACCGTACCTGCTCCACTGCAATCTGGTTTCCAAGCTGGTCATGGGTGCCCCTCAGCCATGCTCAATGTCCTAAACGATATCATAACCGCCATTGATAAAAGACAATACTGTGCAGCCGTATTCATCAACCTGGCCAAGGCTTTCGACTCTGTCAATCACCACATTCTTATCGACAGACTCAGTAGCCTTGGTTTCTCAAATGACTGCCTCGCCTGGTTCACCAACTACTTCTCTGATAGAGTTCATTGTGACAAATCGGAGGGCATGTTGTCCAGACCTCTGGCAGTCTCTATGGGGGTGCCACAGGGCTCAATTCTCGGGCCGACTCTTTTCTCTGTATACATCAATGATGTCGCACTTGCTGCTGGTGATTCTCTGATCCACCTCTACGCAGACGACACCATTCTGTATACTTCTGGCCCTTCTTTGGACACTGTGTTAACAAACCTCCAGACGAGCTTCAATGCCATACAACTCTCCTCCAACTGCTCTTAAATGCAAGTAAAACTAAATGCCCGCACCTGCCCGCCTTTCCAGCATCACTACTCTGGACGGTTCTGACTTAGAATATATGGACAACTACAAATGCCTAGTTGTCTGGTTAGATTGTAAACTCTCTTTCCAGACTTACATTAATCATCTCCAATCCAAAATTAAACATAGAATCGGCTTCCTATTTCGCATCAAAGCATCCTTCACTCGCGCTGCCCAACATACCCTCGTAAGACTAACTATACTACCGATCCTTGACTTCACCGATGTCATTTACAAAACAGCCTCCAACACTCGACTTAGCAAATTGGATGTAGTCTGTCACAATGCCATCCGTTTGGTCACCAAAGCCCCATATACTACCCACCACTTGCGACCTGTAGGCTCTCGTTGGCTGGCCCTTGCTACATATTCGTCGCCAAACCCACTGGCTCCAGGTCATCTATAACTCTTTGCTAGGTAAAGCCCAGCTCACTGGTCTCCATAGCAACACCCACCCACCATGTTCCAGCAGGTATATTTCACTGGTCATCCCCAAAGCCAACATATCCTTTGGCCACCTTTCCTTCCAGTTCTCTGCTGCCAATGACTGGAATGAATTGCAAAAATCACTGAAGCTGGAGACTTATATCTCCCTCACTAATTTTAAGCATCAGCTGTCAGAGCAGTTTACCAGTCACTGTACCTGTACATAACCCATCTGTAAATAGCACACCCAACTACCTCATCCCCATATTGTTATGTATTTATTCAGGCTCTTTTGCACCCCAGTATCTCTACTTGCACGTCATCATCTGCAGATCCATCACTCCAGTGTTAATGCTAAATTGTAATTATTTCACCACTATGACCTATTTATTGCCTTACCTCACTAACCTTACTACATTTCCACACACTGTACATATATTTTTCTATTTTTCTATTGTGTTTTTGAATGTACGTTTGTTTATCCGCTGTGTAACTCAGTGTTGTTATTTTTGTCGCACTGCTTTGCTTCATCTTGGCCAGGTCGCAGTTGTAAATGCGACCTGGCTGGTTAAATGTTTAAAGCTGGTTAAATAAAGGTGAAATATTTTGAAATATTTACTTTTCAATTAAATCTCTAATGTCTTTCTCTCTGCACTGTTGGGAAGGGCCCATAAGTAAGCATTTCAACACTCCTGTTGTTTAAGATGCATGTGCCAAATACAATTTTATTTTATTTTAAGCAAGGCAACAGATTGAATAGCTGGCCTAATTGTTGTGGTAATGAATGACGATGCTAAGCGTCCCGGCTTGAATTTAAATGCCAAATGAAACACGGTTTCACAGGATTTCACAGGACCAGTTAAACCCTGCTCTTTCACCTACACCAGAACCCTGCTTCTCCACCTCCACCAAAACCCTGCTCCTCCGCTAGAACCCTGCTACATCTCCACCAGAACCCTGCTTCTCCACCTCCACCAGAACTCTGCTTCTCCACCAGAACCCTGCTCCTTCACCTCCACCAGAACTCTGTTCCTCCACCAGAACCCTGCTCCTTCACCTCCACCAGAACCCTGCTCCTTCACCTCCACCAGAACCCTGCTTCTCCACCAGAACCCTGCTCCTCCACCAGAACCCTGCTCCTCTATCAGAACCCTGCTCCTATATCATAACCCTGCTCCTGTATCAGAACCCTGCTACTCCACCAGAACCCTGCTCCTCCGCCAGAACACTGCTCCTCTATCAGAACCCTGCTCCTCTATCAGAACCCTGCTCCTCCATCAGAACCCTGCTCCCCCACCAGAACCCTGCTCCTCCACCAGAACCCTGCTCCTCCACCAGAACCCTGCTCCTCCACCAGAACCCTGCTCCCCCACCAGAACCCTGCTCCTCCACCAGAACCCTGCTCCTCTATCAGAACCCTGCTCCTCCACCAGAACCCTGCTCCTCCACCAGAACCCTGCTCCTCCCCCAGAACCCTGCTACTCTATCAGAACCCTGCTCCTCCACCAGAACCCTGCTCCTCCACCAGAACCCTGCTCCTCTATCAGAACCCTGCTCCTCGACCAAAACCCTGCTCCCCCACCAGAACCCTGCTCCTCCCCCAGAACCCTGCTCCTCTATCAGAACCCTGCTCCTCCACCAGAACCCTGCTCCTCCACCAGAACCCTGCTCCTCTATCAGAACCCTGCTCCTCCAGCAGAACCCTGCTCCTCCACCAGAACCCTGCTCATCTATCAGAACCCTGCTCCTCTATCAGAACCCTGCTCCTCTATCAGAACCCTGCTCCTCCACCAGAACCCTGCTCCCCCACCAGAACCCTACTCCTCCACCAGAATCCTGCTCCTCCTCCAGAACCCTGCTCCCCCACCAGAACCCTGCTCCTCCACCAGAACCCTGCTCCTCTATCTCTATCAGAAGAATTTGTGACACTGATATTCAAGCTGCTATATACATTAACATCTCGATCTACCACCAGAACCCTGCTCCTCCACCAGAACCCTGCTCCTCCACCAGAACCCTGCTCCTCTACAAGAACCCTGCTCCTCCACCAGAACACTGCTCCTCTATCAGAACCCTGCTCCTCTATCAGAACCCTGCTCCTCCGCCAGAACACTGCTCCTCTATCAGAACCCTGCTCCTCTATCAGAACCCTGCTCCTCCATCAGAACCCTGCTCCCCCACCAGAACCCTGCTCCTCCACCAGAACCCTGCTCCTCCACCAGAACCCTGCTCCTCCACCAGAACCCTGCTCCCCCACCAGAACCCTGCTCCTCCACCAGAACCCTGCTCCTCTATCAGAACCCTGCTCCTCTATCAGAACCCTGCTCCTCCACCAGAACCCTGCTCCTCCACCAGAACCCTGCTCCCCCACCAGAACCCTGCTCCTCCACCAGAACCATGCTTCTCTATCAGAACCCTGCTCCTCCACCAGAACCCTGCTCCTCTATCAGAAACCTGCTACTCCACCAGAACCCTGCTCCTCCGCCAGAACACTGCCCCTCTATCAGAACCCTGCTCCTCCCCCAGAACCCTGCTCCTCTATCAGAACCCTGCTCCTCCACCAGAACCCTGCTCCTCTATCAGAACCCTGCTACCCCACCAGAACCCTGCTCCTCCACCAGAACCCTGCTCCTCTATCAGAACCCTGCTCCTCCTCCAGAATCCTGCTCCTCTATCAGAAACCTGCTACTCCACCAGAACCCTGCTCCTCCGCCAGAACACTGCTCCTCTATCAGAACCCTGCTCCACTATCAGAACCCTGCTCCTCCATCAGAACCCTGCTCCCCCACCAGAACCCTGCTCCTCCACCAGAACCCTGCTCCTCCACCAGAACCCTGCTCCTCCACCAGAACCCTGCTCCCCCACCAGAACCCTGCTCCTCCACCAGAACCCTGCTCCTCTATCAGAACCCTGCTCCTCCACCAGAACCCTGCGCCTCCACCAGAACCCTGCTCCCCCACCAGAACCCTGCTCCCCCACCAGAACCCTGCTCCTCCCCCAGAACCCTGCTACTCTATCAGAACCCTGCTCCTCCACCAGAACCCTGCTCCTCCACCAGAACCCTGCTCCTCCACCAGAACCCTGCTCCCCCACCAGAACCCTGCTCCTCCACCAGAACCCTGCTCCTCCACCAGAACCCTGCTCCTCCACCAGAACCCTGCTCCTCCACCAGAACCCTGCTCCCCCACCAGAACCCTGCTCCTCCACCAGAACCCTGCTACTCTATCAGAACCCTGCTCCTCCACCAGAACCCTGCTCCTCCACCAGAACCCTTCTCCTCTATCAGAACCCTGCTCCTCCACCAGAACCCTGCTCCCCCATCAGAACCCTGCTCCTCCCCCAGAACCCTGCTCCTCCAGCAGAACCCTGCTCCTCCACCAGAACCCTGCTCCTCTATCAGAACCCTGCTCCTCTATCAGAACCCTGCTCCTCTATCAGAACCCTGCTCCTCCACCAGAACCCTGCTCCCCCACCAGAACCCTGCTCCTCCACCAGAATCCTGCTCCTCCTCCAGAACCCTGCTCCCCCACCAGAACCCTGCTCCTCCACCAGAACCCTGCTCCTCTATCTCTATCAGAAGAATTTGTGACACTGATATTCAAGCTGCTATATACATTAACATCTCGATCTACCACCAGAACCCTGCTCCTCCACCAGAACCCTGCTCCTCCACCAGAACCCTGCTCCTCTACCTAACCCTGCTCCTCCACCAGAACACTGCTCCTCTATCAGAGCCCTGCTCCTCTATCAGAACCCTGCTCCTCTATCAGAACCCTGCTCCTCCACCAGAACCCTGCTCCTCTATCAGAACCCTGCTCCTCCACCAGAACCCTGCTCCTCCACCAGAACCCTGCTCCTCCACCAGAACCCTGCTCCTCCACCAGAACCCTGCTCCTCTATCTCTATCAGAAGAATTAGTGACACTGATTTTCAAGCTGCTGTATACATTAACATCTCGATCTACCACCAGAGATTAGGCTAGAAGCATATCATCTTACTTTATATAGTGTGTGTCTGTGTTGAGGTCACCTTCTGTCCCACCTGGGAGATGAGATGGTGCAGGGAGCAGCATGGGATCCTGGGTGAATACAGAGTGACGGCACAGAGGGAATAACTGTCAGATGAAACAGCAGGAACTACTGAGCGTGTGTTTGTATGTCTGTAGGTCCTGCTGGTTTTGTGGAGAGGGCAAGGAGTTCTAGTTGAAAGAGAAACTCTCAGATTCACCAGACTGAGTTAGGATTCCCTCCACCTACGAAGAGTACACACACACACACACACACACACACACACACACACACACACACACACACACACACACACACACGGTTGTAGTGTATTAGTACTACTCTGAATTCAGTAGGTAACTCCTAACACTAGGGCTGACACAATGCTGATGATGAAAAAGCAGTCGACTACATGTGTGTGTCTGTGTGTCATTGCGGGGTGTGTCATTGTGGGGCTTGCTTCGGTGTGCGTGTGTGCAGGTGCCAGATTGACAAGACAAGACATGACAACGACAGAGATAATAAGACTGGGTGCATGTGTGTGTCTCTCAGGTGAAACAGAAGAACATATTAATGCATTGTAACACCCTGAGATGCTTCCTTCCTGTTGATAAACTGATGTCATTAAATAGAAAACAGTCCCATCGCTGCAGGCCCCAACAGCCAATAGGAACACTTTGAATCCTATCAAGGAAATTCTCCCAAATCAGCAAATATGACAACAGAGAGCAGAAATAGGTTGCTTTAATGAGTTACACACACAAACACACACACACACACACACACACACACACACACACACACACACACACACACAGTCGCTAAACAGCCATCTAAACCTAATCTGTCTTCTCTTCAGCCCCAACACACACACACACTACTTCAAACAGTGGCTGATTTAAATATGTATATGAGGTAGTTGGTCTCTCTCCTGTCCCCTGTTCCTTCTCTTTCTCGCTCCCTCTCTCTTCGTGCTCCCTCCATCTCTCCCTCCCTCTCTCTCTCTCTCCCTCTCCCTCCCTCTCTCTTCTCTCTCTCTTCGTGGTCCCTCCCTCTCTCTCCCTCCCTCTCTATTCGTGCTCCCTCCCTCTCTCTTCTCTCTCTCTAGGTGTTTTAATAAAAACTCTCTCCCTCCCTCTCTCTTTGTGCTCCCCTCCCTCCCTCGCTCACTCACTCCGTCTCCCTGCTCCCTCCCTCTCCCTGCTCCATCCCTCTCTCTTTCTCCCTGCTCGCTCCCTCTCTCCCTGCTCCCTCCCTCTCTTTCTCCCTGCTCCCCCCTCTCTCCCTGCTCCCTACTCCCTCCCTCTCTCTTTCTCCCTGCTCGCTCACTCTCTCTTTCTCCCTGCCCCCCCTCTCTCCCTGCTCCCTGCTCCCTCCCTCTCTCCCTCTCCCTGCTCCCTCCCTCTCTCTTTCTCTCTGCCCCCCTCTCTCCCTGCTCCCTGCTCCCTCCCTCTCTCCCTCCCTGCTCCCTGCTCCCTCCCTCTCTCTCTCTTGCTCCCTGCTTGCTCCCTCTCTCCCTCCCTCTCTCCCTGCTCCCTCCCTTTCTCTTGCTCCCTGCTCCCTCATTTCTCTTTCTCCCTGCTCACTCCCTCTCTCCTTGCTCCCTCTCTCCCACTCCCTGCTCCCTCACTCTCTCCCTCTCCCTGCCTCTCTCTTTCTCCCTGCTCGCTCCCTCTCTCTTTCTCCCTGTTCCCTCTCTCTCCCAGCTCCCTCCCTCTCTCCATCTCCCTACTCCCTCCTTCTCTCCTCTCCCTGGTCCCTCCCTCTCTCCCTCTCCCTGCTCCCTTCCGCTCTCTTTCTCCCTGCTCGCTCCCTCTCTCTTTCTCCCTGCTTGCTCCCTCTCTCATTGCTCCCTCTCTCCCTCTCCCTGCTCCCTCCCTCTCTCCCTCTCCCTGCTCCCTCCCCATCTCGTGCTCCTTGCTCCCTCCCTCTCTCTTTCTCCCTGCTCGCTCCCTCTCTCCTTGCTCCCTCTCTCCCTGCTCCCTCTCCCTCCCTCTCTCCCTCCCTCTCTCCCTGCCTCTCTCTACATGCTCCCTCCCTCTCTCCCTCTCCCTCCCTCTCTCCCTCCCTCTCTCCCTGCCTCTCTCTCCATGCTCCCTCCCTCTCTCCCTGCTCCCTCTCCCTCCCTCTCACCCTGCCTCTCCCCCTGCCTCTCTCTGTCTCCCTCTCTCCCTGCTCGCTCCCTCTCCCTCTCCCTCTCTCTTCCTGCTCTCTCTCTCTCTCTCCCTCTCTTCCTGCTCCCTCCCTCTCTCCCTGCTCTCTCTCTCTGCTCCCTCCCTCGCTCCCTGCCTCTCTCTCTCTGCTCCCTCCCTCTCTCCCTGCTCCCTCTCCCTCCCTCTCTCCCTCCCTCTCTCCCTGCCTCTCTCTCCATGCCTCATCCCTCTCTCCCTAGTCCCTCTCCCCCTGCATCTCTCCCTGCCTCTCTCTGTCGCCCTCTCTTCCTGCTCCCTCCCTCTGTCTCCCTCCCTTCCTGCTTCCTCCCTCTCTCCGTGCTCCCTCTCCCTCCCTCTCTCTCTCCCTCTCTCCCTCTCTCCCTGCCTCTCTCTCCATGCTCCCTCCCTCTCTCCCTGCTCCCTCTCCCTCCCTCTCTCCCTCCCTCGCTCCCTGCCTCTCTCTCTCTGCTCCCTCCCTCTCTCCCTGCTCCCTCTCCCTCCCTCTCTCCCTCCCTCTCTCCCTGCCTCTCTCTCCATGCCTCATCCCTCTCTCCCTAGTCCCTCTCCCCCTGCATCTCTCCCTGCCTCTCTCTGTCGCCCTCTCTTCCTGCTCCCTCCCTCTGTCTCCCCCCCTTCCTGCTTCCTCCCTCTCTCCCTGCTCCCTCCCTCCCTCTCTCTCTCCTTCTCTCCCTCTCTCCCTGCCTCTCTCTCCATGCTCCCTCCCTCTCTCCCTGCTCCCTCTCTCTCTCCCTCCCTCTCTCCCTGCCTCTCTCTCTCTGCTCCCTCCCTCTCTCCCTGCTCCCTCTCCCTCCCTCTCTCCCTCCCTCTCTCCCTCCCTCTCTCCCTGCCTCTCTCTCCATGCCTCATCCCTCTCTCCCTAGTCCCTCTCCCTCTGCCTCTCTCCCTGCCTCTCTCTGTCGCCCTCTCTTCCTGCTCCCTCCCTCTGTCTCCCTCCCTTCCTGCTTCCTCCCTCTCTCCCTGCTCCCTCTCCCTCCCTCTCTCTCTCCCTCTCTCCCTCTCTCCCTGCCTCTCTCTCCATGCTCCCTCCCTCTCTCCCTGCTCCCTCTCCCTCCCTCTCTCCCTCCTCTCTCCCTGCCTCTCTCTACATGCTCCCTCCCTCTCTCCGTGCTCACTCTCCCTCCCTCTCACCCTGCCTCTCCCCCTACCTCTCTCTGTCTCCCTCTCTTCCTGCTCCCTCCCTCTGTCTCCCTCTCTTCCTGATCGCTCCCTCTCTCCCTGCTCGCTACCTCTCCCTCTCCCTCTCTCTTCCTGCTCTCTCTCTCTCTCTCTCTCCCTCTCTTCCTGCTCCCTCCCTCTCTCTCTCTCTGCTCCCTCTCTCCCTGCTCCCTCTCCCTCCCTCTCTCCCTGCCTCTCTCTGTCTCCCTCTCTTCCTGATCCCTCTGTCTCCCTCTCTTCCTGATCCCTCTGTCTCCCTCTCTTCCTGCTCCCTCCCTCTGTCTCCCTCCCTTCCTGCTTCCTTCCTCTCTCCCTGCTCTCTCTCTCTGCTCCCTCCCTCTCTCCCTGCTCCCTCTCCCTCCCTCTCTCCCTCCCTCACTCCCTGCCTCTCTCCCTGCCTCTCTCCCTGCCTCTCTCTGTCTCCCTCTCTTCCTGCTCTCTCCCTCTGTCTCCCTCTCTTCCTGCTCCCTTCCTCTCTCCCTGCTCGATCCCTCTCTCTTCATGCTCCCTCCCTCTCTCCCTGCTCGCTCCCTCTCCCTCTCTTTTCCTGCTCTCTCTCCCTCTCTCTCTCTCTCTCTCTCCCTCTCTTCCTGCTCCCTCCCTCTCTCCCTGCTCTCTATTTCTCTGATCCATCCCTCTCTTCCTGCTCCCTCTCCCTCCCTCTCTCTCTATCCCTTTTTTCTCTCTTTCCCTTCCTCACTCTCTCTCTCTAGGTGTTTTATGAATAATTCTCTCTCTCTAATACAGTTGGAGGTTTTTCCCTTCATACAAGAACTTTCTAGAAGTTTCTATAAATTAATAAGAGTGTGTTTTTCTTTGAAGCTGGCGTATTGATCTAGCAGGTGAGTCGGCCGGCCGGATCACGACTTCAAACAGAATCCAATGTTCCTATGGACAGAACTAAACAATACCTACATTATATTGCCCTACCACTCACTGAAACTGTGTGTGTGTGTATGTGTGCAGGTGTTATAGTTCGCCTGGAGGGGGCTAGTTTGGAGAGTACAGAAATACAGAAGCCTGTCTGTTCTACCAAATATTTTCCCAAATAAATATTTTCCCCAAAAAATATATTCCCAAACAAATGTATTCCCAGATATATATATTTTGAAATAATATATTCCCAAATAAATGTATTCAAACATATATTTTTTCTCTGTTATGCTGTGTTATGATGTGTTGTTATAATGTGTTATGATGTGTTGTTATAATGTGTTATGATGTGTTGTTATGCTGGGTTGTTATGATGTGTTATAATGTGTTGTTATGATGTGTTATGCTGTGTTGTTATGCTGTGTTATGATGTGTTGTTATGCTGTGTTATGATGTGTTATGATGATGTGTTGTTATGATATGTTGTATGATGTGTTGTTATGATATGTTGTTATGATGTGTTGTTATGATATGTTGTATGATGTGTTGTTATGCTGTGTTGTTATGATGTGTTGTTATGCTGTGTTAAACTGTGTTGTTATGATGTGTTTTTATGCTGTGTTGTTATGATGTGTTGTTATGATATGTTGTTATGATGTGTTGTTATGATGTGTTGTTATGATGTGTTGTTATGCTGTGTTGTTATGATGTGTTGTTATGATGTGTTGTTATGATGTGTTGTTATGATGTGTTGTTATGATGTGTTGTTATGATGTGTTGTTATGATGTGTTGTTATGATGTGTTGTATGATGTGTTGTTATGCTGTGTTGTTATGATGTGTTGTTATGTTGTGTTGTATGATGTGTTGTTATGCTGTGTTATGATGTGTTTTTATGCTGTGTTGTTATGATGTGTTGTTATGCTGTGTTGTTATGATTTGTTGTTATGCTGGGTTGTTATGCTGTGTTGTATGATGTGTTGTTATGCTGTGTTATGATGTGTTTTTATGCTGTGTTGTTATGTGTTTATATGCTGTGTTGTTATGATGTGTTGTTATGCTGTGTTGTTATTGTCATGTATTGTCATGTTGTGTCTTGTTTCTGTCCTTTCCCTTCACCCTGTCTCCCTCTGCTGGTCGTTGTTAGGTTACCTTTTCTCCCCCGCTTTCCCCCAGCTGTTCCTTGTCTCCTCTTGACTACCTCGTCACCCCTTCTCCCACCTGTTCCCCTTTTCCCTCTGATTAGTCCCCTATATCTCTCTCTGTTTTTGTTCCTGTCCTTGTCGGATTCTTGTTTGTTGTGTTTCATGCCTGAACCAGACTGTCGTCATGTTTGCTGTAACCTTGTCTTGTCCTGTCGGAATCTGCCGGTCCGTCTGAGCCTACCTATGTTTGGTAATTAAAGAAGCTCTGTTTAAGTTAATTCGCTTTTGGGTCCTCATTCACGCACCGTAACAGAAGAATCCGACCAAGAATGGACCCAGCGACTTCGGATCCTCTCCACTCAGCCGTCGGGATCCAGGGAGCGATGCTAGGCAGACACGAGCAGGAAGTGTCTGCTGCTCGACATGCCGTTGAGACCCTGGCCACCCAAGTCTCCAACCTCACAGAACAGGTTCACCATCTCCGCCTCGATCCACCGGCCACTTCCAGGGCGTTCGAATCTCCGGAGCCCAGAATCAATAACCCGCCGTGTTACTCTGGGGAGCCCACTGAATGCCGCTCGTTCCTCACCCAGTGTGATATTGTGTTTTCTCTCCAGCCCAACACTTACTCCAGGAGCACTGCTCGTGTCGCCTACGTCATATCTCTCCTTATTGGACGGGCTCGTGAGTGGGGCACGGCAATCTGGGAGGCAAGGGCTGAGTGTACTAACCAGTATCAGGACTTTAAGGAGGAGATGATACGGGTTTTTGATCGATCTGTTTTTGGGGAGGAGGCTTCCAGGGCCCTGTCTTCCCTATGTCAAGGCAATCGATCCATAACAGACTACTCTATTGAGTTTCGCACTCTTGCTGTCTCCAGTGGCTGGAACGAGCCGGCCTTGCTCGCTTGTCTTCTGGAGGGTCTCCGCGCAGAGGTAAAGGATGAGATTCTCTCCCGGGAGGTTCCTTCCAGCGTGGATTCCTTGATTGAACTCGCTATTCGCATTGAGCGACGGGTTGATCTTCGTCACCGAGCTCGTGGAAAGGAGCTCGCGCTCTCCGTCGCTCCCCTCTCCGCATCACTACCATCTTCCTCTGCCGGCTCGGGTGCTGAGCCCATGCAGCTGGGAGGTATCCGCATCTCGACTAAGGAGAGGGAACGGAGAATCACCAACCGCCTCTGTCTCTATTGCGGTTCCGCTGGTCATTTTGTCACTTCATGTCCAGTAAAAGGCCAGAGCTCGTCAGTAAGCGGAGGGCTACTGGTGAGCGCTACTACTCCTGTCTCTCCTTCAAGATCCTGCACTACCTTGTCGGTCCATCTACGCTGGACCGGTTCGTCAGCTTCCTGCAGTGCCTTAATAGACTCTGGGGCGGAGGGCTGTTTTATGGACGAGACCTGGGCTCGGGAACATGACATTCCTCTCAGACAGTTAAAGGAGCCCACGGCCTTGTTCGCCCTGGATGGTAGTCCTCTCCCCAGGATTCAGCGTGAGACGCTACCTTTAACCCTCACTGTTTCTGGTAATCATAGTGAAACCATTTCTTTTTTAATTTTTCGTTCACCTTTTACACCTGTTGTTTTGGGCCATCCCTGGCTAGTTTGTCATAATCCTTCCATTAATTGGTCTAGTAATTCTATCCTCTCCTGGAACGTCTCTTGTCATGTGAAATGTTTAATGTATGCTATCCCTCCTGTTTCCTCTGTCTCTTCTTCACAGGAGGAGCCTGGTGATTTGACAGGGGTGCCGGAGGAATATCACGATCTGCGCACGGTGTTCAGTCGGTCCAGGGCCACCTCTCTTCCTCCACACCGGTCGTATGATTGTAGTATTGATCTCCTTCCGGGAACCACCCCCCCCCCGGGGTAGACTATACTCTCTGTCGGCTCCCGAACGTAAGGCTCTCGAAGATTATTTGTCTGTAGCTCTTGACGCCGGTACCATAGTCCCCTCCTCCTCTCCCGCCGGAGCGGGGGGTTTTTTTGTCAAGAAGAAGGACGGGTCTCTGCGCCCCTGCATAGATTATCGAGGGCTGAATGACATAACAGTGAAGAATCGTTATCCGCTTCCTCTTATGTCTTCAGCCTTCGAGATCCTGCAGGGAGCCAGGTTTTTCACTAAGTTGGACCTTCGTAACGCTTACCATCTCGTGCGCATCAGGGAGGGGGACGAGTGGAAGACGGCGTTTAACACTCCGTTAGGGCACTTTGAATACCGGGTCCTTCCTTTCGGCCTCGCTAACGCTCCAGCTGTCTTTCAGGCATTAGTCAATGATGTCCTGAGAGACATGCTGAACATCTTTGTTTTCGTTTACCTTGACGATATCCTGATTTTTTCACCGTCACTCCAGATTCATGTTCAGCACGTTCGACGTGTCCTCCAGCGCCTTTTAGAGAATTGTCTTTTTGTGAAGGCTGAGAAGTGCACTTTTCATGCCTCCTCCGTCACATTTCTCGGTTCTGTTATTTCCGCTGAAGGCATTAAGATGGATCCCGCTAAGGTCCAAGCTGTCATTGATTGGCCCGTCCCTAAGTCACGCGTCGAGCTGCAGCGCTTTCTCGGCTTCGCGAACTTCTATCGTCGTTTCATCCGTAATTTCGGTCAGGTGGCAGCTCCTCTCACAGCCCTTACTTCTGTCAAGACGTGCTTTAAGTGGTCCGTTTCCGCCCAGGGAGCTTTTGATCTCCTCAAGAATCGTTTTACATCCGCTCCTATCCTTGTTACACCTGACGTCTCTAGACAGTTCGTTGTCGAGGTTGACGCGTCAGAGGTGGGCGTGGGAGCCATTCTTTCTCAGCGCTCCCTCTCTGACGACAAGGTCCACCCATGCGCGTATTTTTCTCATCACCTGTCGCCGTCGGAACGTAACTATGATGTGGGTAACCGCGAACTGCTCGCCATCCGGTTAGCCCTAGGCGAATGGCGACAGTGGTTGGAGGGGGCGACCGTTCCTTTTGTCGTTTGGACTGACCATAGGAACCTTGAGTACATCCGTTCTGCCAAACGACTTAATGCGCGTCAGGCGCGTTGGGCGCTGTTTTTCGCTCGTTTCGAGTTCGTGATTTCTTATCGTCCGGGCTCTAAGAACACCAAGCCTGATGCTTTGTCTCGTCTCTTCAGTTCTTCAGTAGCCTCCACTGACCCCGAGGGGATTCTCCCTGAGGGGCGTGTTGTCGGGTTGACTGTCTGGGGAATTGAGAGGCAGGTAAAACAAGCGCTCACTCACACTCCGTCGCCGCGCGCTTGTCCTCGTTCCCGTTCCTACTCGTCTGGCCGTTCTTCAGTGGGCTCACTCTGCCAAGTTAGCCGGCCACCCTGGCGTTCGGGGTACGCTTGCTTCCATTCGCCAGCGTTTTTGGTGGCCCACCCGGGAGCATGACACGCGTCGTTTCGTGGCTGCTTGTTCGGTCTGCGCGCAGACTAAGTCCGGTAACTCTCCTCCTGCCGGCCGTCTCAGGCCGCTTCCTATTCCCTCTCGACCGTGGTCTCACATCGCCTTAGATTTTGTCACCGGACTGCCTTCGTCAGCGGGGAAGACTGTTATTCTTACGGTTGTCGATAGGTTCTCTAAGGCGGCTCATTTCATTCCCCTTGCTAAGCTTCCTTCTGCTAAAGAGACGGCACAAATCATCATCGAGAATGTTTTCAGAATTCATGGCCTTCCGTCAGACGTCGTTTCGGACAGAGGTCCGCAATTCACGTCTCAATTTTGGAGGGAGTTTTGCCGTTTGATTGGGGCTTCCGTCAGTCTCTCTTCCGGCTTTCACCCCCAGTCTAACGGTCAAGCAGAACGGGCCAATCAGACTATTGGTCGCATCTTACGCAGTCTTTCTTTTCGCAACCCTGCGTCTTGGTCAGAACAGCTCCCCTGGGCAGAATACGCCCACAACTCGCTTCCTTCGTCTGCGACCGGGCTATCTCCTTTTCAGAGTAGCCTCGGGTACCAGCCTCCGCTGTTCTCATCTCAGTTCGCCGAGTCCAGCGTCCCCTCCGCTCAGGCTTTTGTCCAACGTTGCGAGCGCACCTGGAAGAGGGTCAGGTCTGCACTTTGCCGTTATAGGACGCAGACTGTGAGGGCTGCTAATAAGCGTAGAACTAAGAGTCCTAGATATTGTCGCGGTCAGAGAGTTTGGCTCTCCACTCAGAACCTTCCCCTTAAGACGGCTTCTCGCAAGTTGACCCCGCGGTTCATTGGTCCGTTCCGTATTTCTCGGGTCATTAATCCTGTCGCAGTTCGACTTCTTCTTCCGCGATACCTTCGTCGCGTCCACCCGGTCTTCCATGTCTCCTGCATCAAGCCCGTCCTTCGCGCCCCCGCTCGTCTTCCCCCCCCCCCCCCCCATCCTTGTCGAGGGCGCACCCATCTACAGGGTCCGTAGAATTTTGGACATGCGTCCTCGGGGCCGTGGTCACCAGTACCTCGTAGATTGGGAGGGGTACGGTCCTGAGGAGAGGAGTTGGGTTCCCTCTCGGGACGTGCTGGACCGTGCGCTGATCGAGGATTTCCTCCGTTGCCGCCAGGTTTCCTCCTCGAGTGCGCCAGGAGGCGCTCGGTGAGTGGGGGGGTACTGTCATGTATTGTCATGTTGTGTCTTGTTTCTGTCCTTTCCCTTCACCCTGTCTCCCTCTGCTGGTCGTTGTTAGGTTACCTTTTCTCCCCCGCTTTCCCCCAGCTGTTCCTTGTCTCCTCTTGACTACCTCGTCACCCCTTCTCCCACCTGTTCCCCTTTTCCCTCTGATTAGTCCCCTATATCTCTCTCTGTTTTTGTTCCTGTCCTTGTCGGATTCTTGTTTGTTGTGTTTCATGCCTGAACCAGACTGTCGTCATGTTTGCTGTAACCTTGTCTTGTCCTGTCGGAATCTGCCGGTCCGTCTGAGCCTACCTATGTTTGGTAATTAAAGAAGCTCTGTTTAAGTTAATTCGCTTTTGGGTCCTCATTCACGCACCGTAACAGTTATGATGTGTTGTTATGCTGTGTTGTATGATGTGTTGTTATGATTTGTTGTTATGATGTGTTGTTAATGCTGTGTTGTTATGATGTGTTGTTATGCTGTGTTATGATGTGTTGTTATGCTGTGTTGTTATGATTTGTTGTTATGATGTGTTGTTAATGCTGTGTTGTTATGATGTGTTGTTATGCTGTGTTATGATGTGTTATGATGATGTGTTGTTATGATATGTTGTATGATGTGTTGTTATGCTGTGTTGTTATGCTGTGTTATGATGTGTTGTTATGCTGTGTTATGATGTGTTGTTATGCTGTGTTGTTATGATTTGTTGTTATGATGTGTTGTTATGCTGTGTTATGATGTGTTATGATGATGTGTTGTTATGATATGTTGTATGATGTGTTGTTATGCTGTGTTGTTATGCTGTGTTATGATGTGTTGTTATGCTGTGTTGTTATGATTTGTTGTTATGATGTGTTGTTAATGCTGTGTTGTTATGATGTGTTGTTATGCTGTGTTATGATGTGTTTTTATGGTGTGTTTTCATGATGTGTTGTTAAACTGTGTTGTTATGCTGTGTTGTTATGATGTGTTGTTATGATGTGTTGTTATGATGTGTTGTTATGCTGTGTTGTTATGCTGTGTTGTTATGATTTGTTGTTATGATGTGTTGTTAATGCTGTGTTGTTATGATGTGTTGTTATGCTGTGTTATGATGTGTTTTTATGCTGTGTTTTTATGATGTGTTGTTAAACTGTGTTGTTATGATGTGTTTTTATGCTGTGTTGTTATGATGTGTTGTTAAGCTGTGTTGTTATCCTGTGTTATGATGTGTTTTTATGCTGTGTTCACTGAACTGACATGATTATTGCTGACACTCCGATGTTCAGATGAAGGGAATTAAATAATCTATAATGTGCACCACAGCAGGGCTCACACCATGTAATGGTGTTATTAAACTAAACCAGACAATAGATTATCTATTTACCTGGTCATGTTATTAAACTAAACCAGACAATAGATTATCTATTTACCTAGTCATGTTATTAAACTAAACCAGACAATAGTTGATCTATTTACCTAGTCATGTTATTAAACTAAACCAGACAATAGTTGATCTGTCACGGTCGTCCTCCTCTTCATCTGAAGAGGAGAGGCGAGAAGGATCAGAGGACCAAAATGCGGCGTGGTATGTGTTCATAGTGAATATTTAATAAAGAACGTACTGAACACTGCATACAAAACAATAAACAAATAACGACCGTGAAGCTACAAATTAGACCTGTGCTTCTGGTCCGACTCCGGAGACGGGCACATCGTGCACCACTCCCTAGCATTCTACTCGCCAATGTCCAGTCTCTTGACAACAAGGTTGATGAAATCCGAGCAAGGGTAGCATTCCAGAGGGACATCAGAGACTGTAACGTTCTTTGCTTCACGGAAACATGGCTCACTGGAGAGACGCTATCGGAGACGGTGCAGCCAGCTGGTTTCTCCACGCATCGCGCCGACAGAAACAAACATCTTTCTGGTAAGAAGAGGGGCGGGGGCGTATGCTTTATGGTTAACATGACGTGGTGTGGCCAAAACAACATACAGGAACTCAAGTCCTTCTGTTCACCTGATTTAGAATTCCTCACAATCAAATGTCGACCGCATTATCTACTAAGGGAATTCTCTTCGATTATAATCATATTCCCCCCCAAGCAGACGGTGAGATGGCTCTGAACGAACTTTATTTGACTCTTTGCAAACTGGAATCCATTGATCCGGAGGCTGCATTCATTGTAGCTGGGGATTTTAACAAGGCTAATCTGAAAACAAGACTCCCTAAATTGTATCAGCATATCGATTGCGCAACCAGGGCTGGAAAAACCTTGGATCATTGCTATTTCAACTTCCGCGACGCATATAAGGCCCTGCCCCGCCCTCCTTTCGGAAAAGCTGACCACGACTCCATTTTGTTGATCCCTGCCTACAGACAGAAACTGAAACAAGAAGCTCCCGCGCTGAGGTCTGTTCAACGCTGGTCCGACCAATCTGATTCCACACTCCAAGACTGCTTCCATCACGTGGACTGGGATATTTTCCGTATTGCGTCAGACGACAACATTGACAAATACGCTGATTCGGTGTGCGAGTTCATTAGAACGTGCGTTGAAGATGTTGTTCCCATAGCAACGATTAAAACATTCCCAAACCAGAAACCGTGGATTGATGGCAGCATTTGCGTGAAACTGAAAGCGCGAACCACTGCTTTTTATCAGGGCAAGGTGACCGGAAACATGACCGAATACAAACAGTGTAACTATTCCCTCCGCAAGGCAATCAAACAAGCTAAGCGTCAGTATAGAGACAAAGTAGAATCTCAATTCAACGGCTCAGACACAAGAGGTATGTGGCAGGGTCTACAGTCAATCACGGATTACAAAAAGAGAACCAGCACCGTCAACTAAAACATGCGGACTCTCCTTCACTGCAGCCGACGTGAGGAAAACATTTAAACGTGTCAACCCTCGCAAGGCTGCAGGCCCAGACGGCATCCCCAGCCGCGCCCTCAGAGCATGCGCAGACCAGCTGGCCGGTGTGTTTACGGACATATTCAATCAATCCCTATCCCAGTCTGTTGTTCCCACATGCTTCAAGAGGGCCACCATTGTTCCTGTTCCCAAGAAAGCTAAGGTAACTGAGCTAAACGACTACCGCCCCATAGCACTCATTTCCGTCATCATGAAGTGCTTTGAGAGACTAGTCAAGGACCATATCACCTCCACCCTACCTGACACCCTAGACCCACTCCAATTTGCTTACCGCCCAAATAGGTCCACAGACGATGCAATCTCAACCACACTGCACACTGCCCTAACCCATCTGGACAAGAGGAATACCTATGTGAGAATGCTGTTCATCGACTACAGCTCGGCATTTAACACCATAGTGCCCTCCAAGCTCGTCATCAAGCTCGAGACCCTGGGTCTCGACCCCGCCCTGTGCAACTGGGTACTGGACTTCCTGACGGGCCGCCCCCAGGTGGTGAGGGTAGGCAACAACATCTCCACCCCGCTGATCCTCAACACTGGGGCCCCACAAGGGTGCGTTCTGAGCCCTCTCCTGTACTCCCTGTTCACCCACGACTACGTGGCCACGCACGCCTCCAACTCAATCATCAAGTTTGCGGACGGCACAACAGTGGTAGGCTTGATTACCAACAACGACGAGACGGCCTACAGGGAGGAGGTGAGGGCCCTCGGAGTGTGGTGTCAGGAAAATAACCTCACACTCAACGTCAACAAAACTAAGGAGATGATTGTGGACTTCAGGAAACAGCAGAGGGAACACCCCCCTATCCACATCGATGGAACAGTAGTGGAGAGGGTAGTAAGTTTTAAGTTCCTCGGCGTACACATCACAGACAAACTGAATTGGTCCACCCACGCAGACAGCATCGTGAAGAAGGCGCAGCAGCGCCTCTTCAACCTCAGGAGGCTGAAGAAATTTGGCTTGTCACCAAAAGCACTCACAAACTTCTACAGATGCACAATCGAGAGCGTCCTGTAGGGCTGTATCACCGACTGGTACGGCAACTGCTCCGCCCACAACCATAAGGCTCTCCAGAGGGTAGTGAGGTCTGCACAACGCATCACCGGGGGCAAACTACCTGCCCTCCAGGACACCTACACCACCCGATGTCACAGGAAGGCCATAAAGATCATCAAGGACAACAACCACCCGAGCCACTGCCTGTTTTCCCGCTATCATCCAGAAGGCGAGGTCAGTACAGGTGCATCAAAGCTGGGACCGAGAGACTGAAAAACAGCTTCTATCTCAAGGCCATCAGACTGTTAAACAGCCACCACTAACATTGAGTGGCTGCTGCCAACACACTGACTCAACTCCAGCCACTTTAATAATGGAATTGATGGGAAATGATGTAAAATATATCACTTGCAACTTTAAACTATGCTACCTAATATAATGTTTACATACCCTACATTATTAATCTCATATGTATACGTATATACTGTACTCTATATCATCTACTGCATCCTTATGTAATACATGTATCACTAGCCACTTTAACTATGCCACTTTGTTTACATACTCATCTCATATGTATATACTGCACTCAATACCATCTACTGTATCTTGCCTATGCTGCTCTGTACCATCACTCATTCATATATCTTTATGTACATATTCTTTATCCCCTTACACTTGTGTCTCTAAGGTAGTAGTTTTGGAATTGTTAGCTAGATTACTTGTTAGTTATTACTGCATTGTCGGAACTAGAAGCACAAGCATTTCGCTACACTCGCACTAACATCTGCTAACCATGTGTATGTGACAAATAACATTTGATTTGATTTGCTGACACAAGCCACTAACATAGACAATCACCCACAAACAAACAGTGCAACCCAGGCTACCTAAGTATGATTCTCAATCAGAGACAACTAATGACACCTGCCTCTGATTGAGAACCATACTAGGCCGAAACATAGAAATACCCAAATCATAGTAAAACGAACATAGACTGCCCACCCAACTCACGCCCTGACCATACTAAATAAATACAAAACAAAGGAAATAAAGGTCAGAACGTGACAGTACCCCCCCCCCCCCCCCCCCAAAGGTGCGGACTCCGGCCGCAAAACCTTGACCTATAGGGGCGGATCTGGGTGGGCGTCTGTCCGCGGTGGCGGCTCTTGCGCGGGACGCGGACCCCACTTCACTATTGTCTTAGTCCGCCTCATTGTCCGCCTCCGTGGCTCTCTAACCATGGCAACCCCTCTCAATGACCCCACTGGACAGAGGGACGGCTGCTCGGGACAGAGGGGCGGCTGCTCGTGACAGAGGGGCGGCAGCTCGGGACAGAGGGGCGGAAGCTCGGGACAGAGGGGCTCTGGCGCCTCTGGGCTGAGGGGCTCTGGCGCATCTGGGCTGAGGGGCTCTGGCGCCTCTGGGCTGAGGGGCTCTGGCGCCTCTGGGCTGAGGGGCTCTGGCGCCTCAGACTCCGGCAGCAGCGCCGGACAGGCGGGAGACTCCGGCAGCAGCGCCGGACAGGCGGGAGACTCCGGCAGCAGCGCCGGACAGGCGGGAGACTCCGGCAGCAGCGCCGGACAGGCGGGAGACTCCGGCAGCAGCGCCGGACAGGCGGGAGACTCCGGCAGCAGCGCCGGACAGGCGGGAGACTCCGGCAGCAGCGCCGGACAGGTGGGAGACTCCGGCAGCAGCGCCGGACAGGCGGGAGACCCTGGCAGCAGCGCCAGACAGGCGGGAGACTCCGGCAGCAGCGCCGGACAGACAGGACCACCTGCAGGGAGGAGACAGAGAGACAGCCTGGTGCGTGGGGCTGCCACAGGAACCACCAGGCTGGGGAGACCCTCAGGAGGCTTGGTGTTAGGAGGAGGCACCTGAAGGACCGGGCTGTGGGGGAGCACTGGAGCTCTGGTGCGCAACCTTGGCACCACTTCCCCAGGCTGGACACCTACTCTAGCCCGGACCCTCCAGAGTGCAGGCACAGGTTGAACCGGGCTGTGGGTAAGCACGGGAGATCTAGTGCTTACTACGCGCACTTCTCCCTTAGGCTCCAATCCCACATTTGCCCGGCACGAGCGGAGCGCAGGCAAAGGACACACTGCACCCTCCCAGCGCCCCCGAGACACAGCACGCAGAGCCGGCGCAGGATACCCTGGACCAAAACTGCGTACCGGCGACCAGACCCGCTGAGCAGGCACCCTACGCCCTGGCTCGATGCCTGCACTCGCATGACACTCTCGGGGGGCTGTCCTATAGCGCACCGGGCTATGGACACGTACTGGCGACACCGTGTGCTTAACCGCATAACACGGTGCCTGACCAGTAACGCGCTGCTTATAATAAGCACGAGGAGTGAGCTCAGGTCTGCTACCTGGATTAGCTCCACAACTCGTGTGCCACCCCCCCCAAAAAATTGGGGGCTGCCTCTCGTACCTGTCGCACTGCCTTGCTGCCTCCTCATATCGCCGCCGCTCAGCTTTCGCTGCCTCCAGCTCTGCTTTGGGGCGGCGATATTCCCCAGCCTGTGCCCAGGGTCCCTCTCCGTTCAGTATCTCCTCCCATGTCCAGGAGTCCTGTGATGCTGGCCGCTGTTGTTGTTGCTGATGCTGCTGTGGTCGCTGTCTTTTACCACACCGCTTGGTCCTTGGTTGGTGGGTGATTCTGTCCGCGGTGTCCTCCTCTTCATCTGAAGAGGAGAGGCGAGAAGGATCAGAGGACCAAAATGCGACGTGGTATGTGTTCATAGTGAATATTTAATAAAGAAAGTACTGAACGCTGCATACAAAACAATAAACAAATAACGATCGTGAAGCTACAAATTAGACCTGTGCTGACACAAGCCACTAACATAGACAATCACCCACAAACAAACAGTGAAACCCAGGCTACCTAAGTATGATTCTCAATCAGAGACAACTAATGACACCTGCCTCTGATTGAGAACCATACTAGGCCGAAACATAGAAATACCCAAAACATAGAAAAACAAACATAGACTGCCCACCCAACTCACGCCCTGACCATACTAAATAAATACAAAACAAAAGAAATGAAGGTCAGAACGTGACATGATCTCTTTACCTAGTCATGTAATGGTGTTTTTAAACTAAACCAGATAATAGATAATCTATTTACCTAGTCATGTTATTAAACTAAACCAGACAATAGATGATATATTTACCTAGTCATGTTATTAAACTAAACCAGACAATAGATGATCTATTTACCTAGTCATATTATTAAACTAAACCAGACAATAGATTATATATTTACCTAGTCATGTTATTAAACTAAACCAGACAATATATGATCTATTTACCTAGTCATGTTATTAAACTAAACCAGACAATAGATGATCTATTTACCTAGTCATATTATTAAACTAAACCAGACAATAGATTATATATTTACCTAGTCATGTTATTAAACTAAACCAGACAATAGATGATCTATTTACCTAGTCATGTTATTAAGCTAAACCAGACAATAGATCATCTATTTACCTAGTCATGTTATTCAACTAAACCAGACAATAGATCATCTATTTACCTAGTCATGTTATTAAACTAAGTCAGACAATAGATGATCTATTTACCTAGTCATGTTATAAACTAAGCCGGACAATAGATGATCTCTTTACCTAGTCACGTAATGGTGTTATTAAACTAAACCAGACAATAGATTATCTATTTACCTACTCATGTAATTAAACTTAACCAGACAATAGTTGATCTATTTACCTATTCATGTTATAAACTAAGCCGGACAATAGATGATCTATTTACCTAGTCATGTAATGGTGTTATAAACTAAACTAGACAATAGTTGTTCTCTTTACCTAGTCATGTTATTAAACTAAACCAGACAATAGATGATATCTTTACCTAGTCATGTTATTAAACTAAACCAGACAATAGATAATATATTTACCTAGTCATGTTATTAAACTAAACCAGACAATAGATAATCTATTTACCTAGTCATGTTATTAAACTAAACCAGACAATATATGATCTATTGACCTAGTCATGTTATTAAACTAAACCAGACAATAGATGATCTATTTACCTAGTCATGTTATAAACTAAGCCGGACAATAGATGATCTCTTTACCTAGTCACGTAATGGTGTTATTAAACTAAACCAGACAATAGATTATCTATTTACCTACTCATGTAATTAAACTTAACCAGACAATAGTTGTTCTAATTACCTAGTCATGTTATAAACTAAGCCGGACAAGAGATGATCTCTTTACCTAGTCACGTAATGGTGTTATTAAACTAAACCAGACAATAGATTATCTATTTACCTACTCATGTAATTAAACTTAACCAGACAATAGTTGATCTATTTACCTAGTCATGTTATTAAACTAAACCAGACAATAGATGATATCTTTACCTATTCATGTTATTAAACTAAACCAGACAATAGATAATCTATTTACCTAGTCATGTTATTAAACTAAACCAGATGATAGATTATCTATGTACCTAGTCATGTTATTAAACTAAACCAGACAATAGATTATCTATGTACCTAGTCATGTCATTAAACTAAACCAGACAATAGTTTATCTATTTACCTAGTCCTGTAATGGTGTTATTAAACTAAACCAGACAATAGTTGATCTATTTACCTAGTCATGTAATGGTGTTATTAAACTAAACCAGACAATAGTTTATCTATTTACCTAGTCATGTTACTAAACTGAACCAGACAATAGATGATCTCTTTACCTAGTCATGTAATGGTGTTATTAAACTAAACCAGACAATAGTTTATCTATTTACCTAGTCATGTTACTAAACTGAACCAGACAATAGATGATCTCTTTACCTAGTCATGTAATGGTGTTACTAATCTAAACCAGACAATAGTTGATCTATTTACCTAGTCATGTTATTAACTCAATAGATCATCTATTTACCTAGTCATATTATTAAACTAAACCAGACAATAGTTGATATATTTACCTAGTCCTGTAATGGTGTTATTAAACTGAACCAGACAATAGATTATCTATTTACCTAGTCCTGTAATGGTGTTATTAAACTAAACCAGACAATAGATGATCTATTTACCTAATCATGTAATGGTGTTATTAAACTAAACCAGACAATATATGATCTATTAACCTAGTCATGTAATGGTGTTATAAACTAAACCAGACAATAGTTGTTCTCTTTACCTAGTCATGTTATTAAACTAAACCAGACAATAGTTGATATCTTTACCTAGTCATGTTATTAAACTAAACCAGACAATAGATAATCTATTTACCTAGTCATGTTATTAAACTAAACCAGGCAATAGATCATCTATTTACCTAGTCATATTATTAAACTAAACCATACAATATATGATCTATTTACCTAGTCATGTAATGGTGTTATTAAACTAAACCAGACAATAGATTATATATTTACCTAGTCATGTTATTAAACTAAACCAGACAATAGATTATCTATTTACCTAGTCATGTTATTAAGCTAAACCAGACAATAGTTGTTCTCTTTACCTAGTCATGTTATTAAGCTAAACCAGACAATAGATTATATATTTACCTTGTCATGTTATTCAACTAAACCAGACAATAGATGATCTCTTTACCTAGTCATGTTATTATTAAGCTAAACCAGACAACAGATGATCTAGTTACCTAGTCATGTTATTAAACTAAACCAGATAATAGATCATCTATTTACCTAGTCGTATTATTAAACTAAACCAGACAATATATGATCTATTTACCTAGCCATGTAATGGTGTTATTAAACTAAACCAGACAATAGATGATCTATTTACCTAATCAGGTTATTAAACTAAACCAGACAATAGTTGATATCTTTACCTAGTCATGTTATTAAACTAAACCAGACAATAGATAATCTATTTACCTAGTCATGTTATTAAACTAAACCAGACAATATATGATCTATTGACCTAGTCATGTTATTAAACTAAACCAGACAATAGATGATCTATTTACCTAGTCATGTTATAAACTAAGCCGGACAATAGATGATCTCTTTACCTAGTCACGTAATGGTGTTATTAAACTAAACCAGACAATAGATTATCTATTTACCTACTCATGTAATTAAACTTAACCAGACAATAGCTGTTCTCTTTACCTAGTCATGTTATTAAACTAAACCAGACAATAGATGATATATTTACCTAGTCATGTTATTAAACTAAACCAGACAATAGATAATCTATTTACCTAGTCATGTTATTAAACTAAACCAGATGATAGATTATCTATGTACCTAGTCATGTTATTAAACTAAACCAAACAATAGATTATCTATGTACCTAGTCATGTCATTAAACTAAACCAGACAATAGTTTATCTATTTACCTAGTCCTGTAATGGTGTTATTAAACTAAACCAGACAATAGTTTATCTATTTACCTAGTCATGTTACTAAACTGAACCAGACAATAGATGATCTCTTTACCTAGTCATGTAATGGTGTTATTAAACTAAACCAGACAATAGATGACCTATTTACCTAGTAATGTTATTAAACTAAACCAGACAATAGATCATCTATTTACCTAGTCATATTATTAAACTAAACCAGACAATAGTTGATCTATTCACCTAGTCCTGTAATGGTGTTATTAAACTGAACCAGACAATAGATGATCTATTTACCTAGTCCTGTAATGGTGTTATTAAACTAAACCAGACAATAGATGATCTATTTACCTAGTGATGTAATGGTGTTATTAAACTAAACCAGACAATATATGATCTATTTACCTAGTCATGTAATGGTGTTATAAACTAAACCAGACAATAGTTGTTCTCTTTACCTAGTCATGTTATTAAACTAAACCAGACAATAGTTGATATCTTTACATAGTTATGTTATTAAACTAAACCAGGCAATATATGATCTATTTACCTAGTCATGTTATAAACTAAGCCGGACAATAGATGATCTCTTTACCTAGTCACGTAATGGTGGTATTAAACTAAACCAGACAATAGATTATCTATTTACCTACTCATGTAATTAAACTTAACCAGACAATAGTTGTTCTCTTTACCTAGTCATGTTATTAAACTAAACCAGACAATAGATGATATATTTACCTAGTCATGTTATTAAACTAAACCAGACAATAGATAATCTATTTACCTAGTCATGTTATTAAACTAAACCAGATGATAGATTATCTATGTACCTAGTCATGTTATTAAACTAAACCAGACAATAGATGATCTATGTACCGAGTCATGTCATTAAACTAAACCAGACAATAGTTTATCTATTTACCTAGTCCTGTAATGGTGTTATTAAACTAAACCAGACAATAGTTGATCTATTTACCTAGTCATGTAATGGTGTTATTAAACTAAACCAGACAATAGTTTATCTATTTACCTAGTCATGTTACTAAACTGAACCAGACAATAGATGATCTCTTTACCTAGTCATGTAATGGTGTTATTAAACTAAACCAGACAATAGATGACCTATTTACCTAGTAATGTTATTAAACTAAACCAGACAATAGATAATCTATTTACCTAGTCATATTATTAAACTAAACCAGACAATAGTTGATCTATTCACCTAGTCCTGTAATGGTGTTATTAAACTGAACCAGACAATAGATGATCTATTTACCTAGTCCTGTAATGGTGTTATTAAACTAAACCAGACAATAGATGATCTATTTACCTAGTCATGTAATGGTGTTATTAAACTAAACCAGACAATATATGATCTATTTACCTAGTCATGTAATGGTGTTATAAACTAAACCAGACAATAGTTGTTCTCTTTACCTAGTCATGTTATTAAACTAAACCAGACATTAGATTATATATTTACCTAGTCATGTTATTAAACTAAACCAGACAATAGATTATCTATTTACCTATTCATGTTATTACGATAAACCAGACAATAGTTGTTCTCTTTACCTAGTCATGTTATTAAACTAAACCAGACAATAGATTATCTATTTACCTAGTTTTGTAATGTTGTTATTAAACTTAACATGACAATAGATGATCTATTTACCTAGTCATGTTATTAAACTAAACCAGACAATAGATGATCTATTTACCTAGTCATGTTATTAAACTAAACCAGACAATAGATAATATATTTACCTAGTCATGTTATTAAACTAAACCAGACAATAGATCATCCATTTACCTAGTCATATTATTAAACTAAACCAGACAATATATGATCTATTTACCTAGTCATGTAATGGTGTTATTAAACTAAACCAGACAATAGATGATCTATTTACCTAGTCATGTTATTAAGCTAAACCAGACAATAGATGATCTATTTACCTAGTCATGTTATTAAACTAAACCAGACAATAGATGATCTATTTACCTAGTCATGTTATTAAACTAAACCAGACAATAGATGATCTATTTACCTAGTCATGTTATAAACTAAGCCAGACAATAGTTGATCTCTTTACCTAGTCATGTTATTATTAAGCTAATCCAGACAATGGATGATATATTTACCTAATCAGGTTATTAAACTAAACCAGACAATAGTTGATATCTTTACCTAGTCATGTTATTAAACTAAACCAGACAATAGATGATCTATTCACCTAGTCATGTTATAAACTAATCCGGACAATAGATGATCTCTTTACCTAGTCACGTAATGGTGTTATAAACTAAACCAGACAATAGTTGTTCTCTTTACCTAGTCATGTTATTAAACTAAACCAGACAATAGATGATTTCTTTACCTAGTCATGTTATTAAACTAAACCAGACAATAGATAATATATTTACCTAGTCATGTTATTAAACTAAACCAGACAATAGATAATCTATTTACCTAGTCATGTTATTAAACTAAACCAGACAATATATGATCTATTGACCTAGTCATGTTATTAAACTAAACCAGACAATAGATGATCTATTTACCTAGTCATGTTATAAACTAAGCCGGACAATAGATGATCTCTTTACCTAGTCGCGTAATGGTGTTATTAAACTAAACCAGACAATAGATTATCTATTTACCTACTCATGTAATTAAACTTAACCAGACAATAGTTGATCTATTTACCTAGTGATGTTATAAACTAAGCCGGACAATAGATTATCTATTTACCTAGTCATGTAATGGTGTTATTAAACTAAACCAGACAATAGATGATATCTTTACCTAGTCATGTTATTAAACTAAACCAGACAATAGTATATCTATTTACCTAGTCCTGTAATGGGGTTATTAAACTAAACCAGACAATAGTTGATCTATTTACCTAGTCATGTAATGGTGTTATTAAACTAAACCAGACAATAGTTGATCTATTTACCTAGTTATGTTATTAATCTAAACCAGACAATAGTTGATCTATTTACCTAGTAATGTTATTAAACTAAACGAGACAATAGATGACCTATTTACCTAGTAATGTTATTAAACTAAACCAGACAATAGATCATCTTTTTACCTAGTCATATTATTAAACTAAACCAGACAATAGTTGATCTATTTACCTAGTCCTGTAATGGTGTTATTAAACTGAACCAGACAATAGATGATCTATTTACCTAGTCCTGTAATAGTGTTATTAAACTAAACCAGACAATAGATGATCTATTTACCTAGTCATGTAATGGTGTTATTAAACTAAACCAGACAACATATGATCTATTTACCTAGTCATGTAATGGTGTTATAAACTAAACCAGACAATAGTTGTTCTCTTTACCTAGTCATGTTATTAAACTAAACCAGACAATAGTTGATATCTTTACCTAGTCATGTTATTAAACTAAACCAGACAATAGATTATATATTTACCTAGTCATGTTATTAAACTAAACCAGACAATAGATGATCTATTTAACTATTCATGTTATTAAGCTAAACCAGACAATAGATGGTATCTTTATGTCACAGTATAATTTTAGACCGTCCCCTCGCCCATACCCGGGCGCGAACTAGGGACCTTCTGCACACATCAACAGTCACCCTCGAAGCATCGTTACCCATCGCTCCACAAAAGCCGCGGCCCTTGCAGAGCAAGGGGAACTACTACTTCAAGGTCTCAGAGCAAGTGACGTCACTGATTGAAACGCTATTTAGCGCCCACGCTAACTAAGCTAGCCGTTTCACATCCGTTACACTCACCCCCCTTTTGACATTCCTCCTTTTTTTTCTGCAGCAACTAGTAATCCGGGTCAACAGCATCAATGTAACAGTACAAGTTTAAACCGTCCCTCGCCCATACCCAGGCGCGAACCAGGGACCTTCTGCACACATCAACAACTGACTCCTACGAAGCGTCGTTACCCATCGCTCCACAAAAGCCTTTTGCAGAGCAAGGGGAACTACTACTTCAAGGTCTCAGAGCAAGTGACGTCACTGATTGAAACGCTATTTAGCGCCCACGCTAACTAAGCTAGCCGTTTCACATCCGTTACACTCACCCCCCTTTTGACCTTCCTCCTTTTTCTGCAGCAACCAGTAATCCGGGTCAACAGCATCAATGTAACAGTATAATTTTAGACCGTCCCCTCGCCCATACCCGGGCGCGAACTAGGGACCTTCTGCACACATCAACAGTCACCCTCGAAGCATCGTTACCCATCGCTCCACAAAAGCCGCGGCCCTTGCAGAGCAAGGGGAACTACTACTTCAAGGTCTCAGAGCAAGTGACGTCACTGATTGAAACGCTATTTAGCGCCCACGCTAACTAAGCTAGCCGTTTCAAATCCGTTACATTTGCCTAGTCATGTTATTAAAGTAAACCAGACAATAGATGATCTATTTACCTAGTCATGTAATGGTGTTATTAAACTAAACCAGACAAAAGATGATCTATTTACCTAGTCATGTAATGGTGTTATTAAACTTAACACGACAATAGATGATCTATTTACCTAGTCATGTTATTAAACTAAACCAGACAATCGATTATCTATTTACCTAGTCATGTTATAAACTAAGCCAGACAATAGTTGATCTCTTTACCTAGTCATGTTATTATTAAGCTAATCCAGACAATGGATGATCTATTTACCTAATCAGGTTATTAAACTAAACCAGACCAATATCTATCTAACCAGATCTATTTACCTAATCATGTAATGTTATTAAACTAAACCAGACAATAGATTATCTATTTACCTAGTCATGTTATTCAACTAAACCAGACAATAGATTATATATTTACCTAGTCATGTTATTAAACTAAACCAGACAATTTATGATATAATTTACCTAGTCATGTAATGGTGTTATTAAACTAAACCAGACAATAGATTATCTATTTACCTAGTCGTGTTATTAACACAATAGTTGATCTATTTACCTAGTAATGTTATTAAACTAAACCAGACAATAGATCATCTATTTACCTAGTCATGTTACTAATCTGAACCAGACAATAGTTTATCTATTTACCTAGTCATGTTATTAACACAATAGTTGATCTATTTACCTAGTCATGTAATGGTGTTATTAAACTAAACCAGACAATAGTTGATCTATTTACCTAGTCATGTTATTAACACAATAGTTGATCTATTTACCTAGTAATGTTATTAAACTAAACCAGAAAATAGATGACCTATTTACCTAGTAATGTTATTAAACTAAACCAGACAATAGATCATCTATTTACCTAGTCATATTATTAAACTAAACCAGACAATATATGATCTATTTACCTAGTCATGTAATGGTGTTATTAAACTAAACCAGACAATAGATTATATATTTACCTAGTCATGTTATTAAACTAAACCAGACAATAGATTATCTATTTACCTATTCATGTTATTAAGCTAAACCAGACAATAGTTGTTCTCTTTACCTAGTCATGTTATTAAGCTAAACCAGACAATAGATGGTATATTTACCTAGCCATGTAATTGTGTTATTAAACTAAACCAGACAATAGATTATCTATTTACCTAGTCATGTAATGGTGTTATTAAACTAAACCAGACAATAGATTATATATTTACCTAGTCATGTAATGGTGTTATTAAACTTAACACGACAATAGATGATCTATTTACCTAGTCATGTTATTAAACTAAACCAGACAATAGATTATCTATTTACCTAGTCATGTTATAAACTAAGCCAGACAATATTTGATCTCTTTACCTAGTCATGTTATTAAACTAAACCAGACAATAGATTATCTATTTACCTAGTCATGTTATAAACTAAGCCAGACAATAGTTGATATCTTTACCTAGTCATGTTATTAAACTAAACCAGACAATAGATGATCTATTTACCTAGTCATGTAATGGTGTTATTAAACTAAACCAGACAATAGTTGATCTATTTACCTTGTCATGTTATTCAACTAAACCAGACAATAGATTATATATTTAACTAGTCATGTTACTAAACTGAACCAGACAATTTATGATATAATTTACATAGTCATGTAATGGTGTTACTAAACTAAACCAGACAATAGTTGATCTATTTACCTAGTCATGTAATGGTGTTATTAAACTAAACCAGACAATAGATTATCTATTTACCTAGTCATGTTATTAACACAATAGTTGATCTATTGACCTAGTAATGTTATTAAACTAAACCAGACAATAGATCATCTATTTTCCTAGTCATGTTACTAATCTGAACCAGACAATAGTTTATCTATTTACCTAGTCATGTTATTAACACAATAGTTGATCTATTTACCTAGTCATGTAATGGTGTTATTAAACTAAACCAGACAATAGTTGATCTATTTACCTAGTCATGTTATTAACACAATAGTTGATCTATTTACCTAGTAATGTTATTAAACTAAACCAGACAATAGATTACCTATTTACCTAGTAATGTTATTAAACTAAACCAGACAATAGATCATCTATTGACCTAGTCATGTTACTAAACTAAACCAGACAATAGATGATCTATTTACCTAGTCATGTAATGGTGTTATAAACTAAACCAGACAATAGTTGTTCTCTTTACCTAGTCATGTTATTAAACTAAACCAGACAATAGTTGATTTCTTTACCTAGTCATGTTATTAAACTAAACCAGACAATAGATAATCTATTTACCTAGTCATGTTATTAAACTAAACCAGACAATAGATACTCTATTTACCTAGTCATGTTATTAAACTAAACCAGACAATAGATCATCAATTTACCTAGTCATATTATTAAACTAAACCAGACAATAGTTGTTCTCTTTACCTAGTCATGTTATTAAACTAAACCAGACAATATAAGATCTATTTACCTAGTCATGTAATGGTGTTATTAAACTAAAACAGACAATAGATCATCTATTTACCTAGTCATATTATTTAACTAAACCAGACAATAGTTGTTCTCTTTACCTAGTCATGTTATTAAACTAAACCAGACAATATATGATCTATTTACCTAGTCATGCAATGGTGTTACTAAACTGAACCAGACAATAGATGATCTATTTACCTAGTCATGTTACTAAACTGAACCCGACAATTTATGATATAATTTACCTAGTCATGTAATGGTGTTATTAAACTAAACCAGACAATAGTTGATCTATTTACCTAGTCATGTAATGGTGTTATTAAACTAAACCAGACAATAGTTGATCTATTTACCTAGTCATGTTACTACACTGAACCCGACAATTTATGGTATAATTTACCTAGTCATGTAATGGTGTTATAAACTAAACCAGACAATATATGAAATATTTACCTAGTCATGTAATGGTGTTATTGAACTAAACCAGACAATAGATCATCTATTTACCTAGTCATATTATTAAACTAAACCAGACAATAGTTGTTCTCTTTACCTAGTCATGTTATTAAACTAAACCAGACAATATATGAAATATTTACCTAGTCATGTAATGGTGTTATTGAACTAAACCAGACAATAGATCATCTATTTACCTAGTCATGTTATTAAACTAAACCAGACAATATATTATCTATTTACCTAGTCATGTAATGGTGTTACTAAACTGAACCAGACAATAGATGACCAATTTACCTAGCCATGTAATTGTGTTATTAAACTAAACCAGACAATAGATGATCTATTTACCTAGTCATGTTATTAAACTAAACCAGACAATAGATGATCTATTTACCTAGTCATGTTATTAAACTAAACCAGACAATAGATGATCTATTTACCTAGTCATGTTATAAACTAAGCCAGACAATAGTTGATCTCTTTACCTAGTCATGTTATAAACTAAGCCAGACAATAGTTGATCTCTTTACCTAGTCATGTAATGGTGTTATTCAACTAAACCAGACAATAGATTATATATTTACCTAGTCATGTTACTAAACTGAACCAGACAATTTATGATATAATTTACCTAGTCATGTTATTAAACTAAACCAGACAATAGTTGATGTCTTTACCTAGCCTGCTAATGGTGTTATTAAACTAAACCAGACAATTTTTGATCTAGTTACCTTGTCATGTTATTAAACTAAACCAGACGATAGATGATCTATTGACATAGTCATGTTATTAAACTAAACCAGACAATAGATGATCTATTTTCCTAGTCATGTTATTAAACTAAACCAGACAATAGATGATCTATTTACCTAGTCCTGTAATGGTGTTATTAAACTAAACCAGACAATAGATTATCTATGTACCTAGTCATGTTATTAAACTAAACCAGACAATAGATGATCTATTTACCTAGTCCTGTAATGGTGTTATTAAACTAAACCAGACAATAGTTGATCTATTTACCTAGTCATGTTATTAACACAATAGTTGATCTATTTACCTAGTAATGTTATTAAACTAAACCAGACAATAGATGACCTATTTACCTAGTAATGTTATTAAACTAAACCAGACAATAGATAATCTATTTACCTAGTCATGTTATTAAACTAAACCAGACAATAGATTATCTATGTACCTAGTCATGTCATTAAACTAAACCAGACAATAGTTTATCTATTTACCTAGTCCTGTAATGGTGTTATTAAACTAAACCAGACAATAGTTGATCTATTTACCTAGTCATGTTATTAACTCAATAGTTGATCTATTTACCTAGTAATGTTATTATACTAAACCAGACAATAGTTGATATCTTTACCTAGTCATGTTATTAATCTAAACCAGACAATAGATGATCTCTTTACCTAGTCGTGTAATGGTGTTATTAAACTAAACCAGACAATAGTTGATATCTTTACCTAGTCATGTTATTAATCTAAACCAGACAATAGATGATCTATTTACCTAGTCATGTAATGGTGTTATTAAACTAAACCAGACAATAGTTGATATATTTACCTAGTCATGTTATTAAACTAAACCAGACAATTGATGATCTATTTACCTACTCATTTTGTTAAACTAAACCAGACAATGGATGATCTATTTACCTATTCATGTAATGGTGTTATTAAACTAAACCAGACAATAGTTGATCTATTTACCTAGTCATGATATTAAACTAAACCCAACAATGGATGATCTATTTACCTAGTCATGTTATTAAACTAAACCAGACAATAGATGATCTATTTACCTAGTCATGTTATTAAACTAAACCAGACAATCATCATCGTAAAGAGTAGACCAAGGCGCAGCATGATACGAATACATAACTCTTTTAATTAGAAGAACGAACACTGAACAAAACTATACGAAACAACAAAACGAACCATGACGCTATATACAACGAGTGCTGACACAGGCAACTACACATAGACAATATCCCACAGATAAACCAAGGAATTTTGCTACCTAAAGATGGTTCCCAATTAGAGGCAGTTGTTTATTGTTGTCTCTGATTGGGAACCATACCACTATGCTGCATCAGTTGGGCTACAGGTAATAATCTTATAATATAGAACATGCATAGTTAAAGCTTGGTCGCAAATGGATCTTCCAAATGGACCTAGGATCCCAAGCATTCTTCCAAAGTTGTGGCAAAATGGCCTAAGGACAACAAAGTAAAGGTGCTGGAGTGGCCATCACAAAGCCCTGACCTCAATCCTATAGAAAATGTTGTGGTCAGAACTAAAAAAACGTGGGTGAGCAAGGAGGCCTACAAACATGATTCAGTTACACCAGCTCTGTCAGGAGGAATGAGCCAAAATTCAGCCAACTTATTGTGGGAAGCTTGTGGAAGGCTACCCAAAAAGTGTGACCCAAGTTCAACAATTTAAAGGCAATGCTACCAAATACTAATTGAGTGCATGTAAACTTCTGACCAACTGGGAATGTGATGAAAAAAATTAAAGCTGAAATAAATCAGTCTCTCTACTATTATTCTGATATTTCTGACATTATTCTGACACTTAAAATAAAGTGGTGATCCTAACTGACCTAGGAAAGGGAATTTTTACTAAGATTAAATGTCAGGAATTGTGAAAACTGAGTTTAAATGTAATTGGCTAAGGTGTATATAAACTTCTGACATCAACTGTATATGTATCAATAATTTTAACATCATGTTTACCAATATGTAGGCTCATTTCTGGAGGTGAATGTCCTTTTAAAAAGTCACAAAAACTTAGCTTCTCAGTCCTTCTACATAATAATTATCCTGGGAGGACCCCAGACACTCTAAACAAGGGGACTGGAATTGATCGCAGTTCAATGCATGTGCAATTTTAAAGGGGAGATTAACGGTCTGAGATTGATTTACAGTAAGTTTATCGATTTACCTGAGATCTACCTTTTTTTTTAACTAGGCAAGTCAGTTAAGAACAAATTCTTATTCACATTGGCCATGTTCTGTTATAATCTCCACCCGGCACAGCCAGGAGAGGACTGGCCACCCCTCATAGCCTGGTTCCTCTCTAGGTTTCTTCCTAGGTTTTGGCCTTTCTAGGGAGTTTTTCCTAGCCAACGTGCTTCAACACCTGCATTGCTTGCTGTCTGGAGTTTTAGAGTGGGTTTCTGTACAGCACTTTGAGATATCAGCTGATGTACGAAGGGCTATAAAAATACATGTGATATTATTACCTCAGTCTGGAGGTATTCGTGGTGGTGGTGAGAAAGGTTTTTTAGGCTCCGGTGTCCGGGAGAGAAGCTGCCCGGAAGTTGTTCCAGCTTCGGCAGGACACCCTCAGTGTGGCAGACTATGAACCTGGAAGTTATTCCAGCTTCAGCAGGACACCCTCAGTGTGGCAGACTATGCGATGGAGTTCCGCATGCTAGCAGCGGAAGGTACCTGGAACCCGGAAGCGCTGTTCGAGACGTTCCTGCATGGATTATCGGAGGAGGTAAAGGATGAGCTTGCAGCCCAAGAACTACCGTCAGATCTTGACTCACTCATGGCTTTAACCATCCGGATCGATGGTTGGCTATGGGAACAAAGGAGGGAGAAGAGGTCCGATTGCGGTCTCAATCATTCACTCAGGAATCCCACCTTTTATCTGATGAACTCAAGATGTCCCTGGCGTCTACATCCCTGAGAGGATCCGAGCTTACACAAGTCCCTCCATGACCCTCCGGAGCCAGCTGATTCACCACTTCCCGAGCAGATGAAGCTCGGCAGGGCTAGGCTGTCTCCAGCCGAATGAGTACGCAGACTTGAGACCCAGAATTGTCTATATTGTAGTACTGCTGGTCATTTTGTGTCTACCTCTCCCTTCAAGAGACCTAGCTCATTCATTGGAGTGAGTGCACTTGTGCGTCTTAAAGATAATTGTTCTCCCCTTACTTGCCCCCCTCTCCATGCCACCCTGCTGTGGGGCGACCAGTCCAAATCTCTCCAGGTGCTTATCGACTCGGGGGTCAAAGTGAGTCTCATGGACGTTACGCTGGCGTCCGAGCTGGGCATCCCCACTCAACTCCTCTCCTTTCCCATGGGTGTTAGATTGCTGTACGGGCGCTCTGTAGGCTGGGTCACACACCAGACCACCCCCTGTGAACCTACGACTGTCGGGAAACAGCGAGACGATCCAATTCCTGCTGGTTAGGTCTCCGCAGGTTTCCGTTGTATTAGGATTCTCTTGGCTCCTGCGACAGAATCCCTCCATTGACTTTGCTACTAGTGCTATTGTGGGCTGGAGTCTGTCCTGCCACTCATTGTCTGTTCTCTTCCTGCCCCAGAATGTCTTCCTGGGGGCTTGGACCAATAGCTTCGGGCTAATTGGTGATTCCCCCGGGATGGTAACGCTAGCCAGGAGTGGTCACCCGGGATTGCGGTTAGCTAGTTGCAAAGATCCAGATGAGAATGTTCAGAGTTTGCGGTAGGGATCTGGCGATATGGAGAGAAATAGGTCCGTTATGCTCTGGTTTGAGTCACGTTGTTCGAACTGGCGAGAGCTTTCCAAGCTAAAGGTTAGCTGATGACCGCTAGCAATACTTTGCTAACTGATAGTTAACTGGCTAGCTTCAGTTGAGGGATTCTAGATCCGAAGTAAATAGAAATACTTTAGAAAAGACAGATCCACACCACATTGGGTGAGGCGGGTTGCAGGAGAGTATTTAGAAGTTGAGGTTTAGGAAAATATTTTTAAAAGATATGTGAAGAAAAATATGTAAAAATATACAAGGGACACGACAGGACAAAGACGTCTGACTCCTACGCCATCTTGGAAGAAGAGCGACTGTTACTTTCTATTTTGACTCCCCCATTTGTTCAGGGACACATTATTCCATTTCTGTTCATCACGTCTGTGGAACTTGTTCAGTTTATGTCTTAGTTGTTGAATCTTGTTATCTTCATACAAATATTTACACATGTTAAGTTTGCTGAAAATAAACGCAGTTGACAGCGAGAGGAACATTTTTTTTCGCTGAGTTTAGTAGCCATGTCTAGGAAAACCAAAGTTAATAAGGCCTTAATTCAGTGTACAAGAGGTCATAGAAAAGGTTTTGTAGTGGTTCTTATGTTGATGATGTAACGCATATTTTCTGATCTGTGGTGTGTAATGAGGAGCAACCAGACGCAGCAATTGACACATTTATGGAATTGCTTATTCCACTTTCTAATACAAATGCACCAATTGAGAAAAATACTGTAAAAATTGTTAAATCCCCTTGAATTGATAAGGAATTGAAAAATTGTGTGGTTGAGAGGGATGAGGCAAAAGGTATGGCAAATAAGTCTGGAAGCACAAATGATTGGCAAACATACTGCAAATTAAGGAATCATTTGACTAAACTAAATAAAAAGAAGAACAAACTATACTACGAAAGAAAAATTAATGATATGAAGAATGCAAGTAAAATACATTGACATTTGGGCAATGTACAGACCGGCATAGGCAAAAGATGCAGTCGATGGTTTCGAGTACAGTATATACAGTGGGGAGAACAAGTATTTGATACACTGCCGATTTTGCAGGTTTTCCCATTTACAAAGCATGTAGAGGTCTGTAATATTTATCATAGGTACACTTCAACTGTGAGAGACGGAATCTAAAACAAAAATCCAGAAAATCACATTGTATGATATTTAAGTAATTAATTTGCATTTTATTGCATGACATAAGTATTAAGGGTACGATGTGTATGTGACCAATAAAATGTTATTTTGTTATATTTTATTTTATTTGATAGTACCTTTGTCCTGGATATCTGCTGTTGAGGTCAAGTTCATGAACTCATTTCAAAACTCACTGTCCATGAATTGAAGCCTAAAGTTACCTTTCAGTCTCAACTGCTTCTTTATCTCATTTGAGAGTTCATTCACAGACAATGATATTACAGGCGGAATAGTCAATCTCTGCAAGTTATTTTGTCCAAAGAGGATTCTGAGCCGTCAATTGCCAACTTGGTCTTAAAGAGAAGCTGAGGACAAATTTTGTGGCAAAATCATTTGAGCATTCATCTTTTCAATTCCTGAAACAAAAGTGTTGCAAACAAGCCAATACCAAGCACAACGTACTACTGTGTGTGTGTGTGTGTGCCAATACAGTTTACTAAGACAACTGTAAAAGCACATTTGCACATGTCTCTATTGAGTTTTATCGGATGGCAAAAGCTAGCAAGTCTCACCGGAGTAGTGTTAGCTGAATGATAGCTAGCAGAAACCCATAGACTAGCTAGCAGATACCCATAGACTAACTAGCAGATACCCATAGACTAGCTAGCAGATACCCATAGACTAGCTAGCAGATACCCATAGACTAGCTAGCAGATACCCATAGACTAGCTAGCAGATACCCATAGACTAGCTAGCAGATACCCATAGACTAGCTAGCAGATACCCATAGACTAGCTAGCAGATACCCATATACTTGCTAGCAGAAACCCATAGACTAGCTAGCAGATACCCATAAGACTAGCTAGCAGATACCCATAGACTAGCTAGCAGAAACCCATAGACTAGCTAGCAGAAACCCATAGACTAGCTAGCAGATACCCATAGACTAGCAGGCAGAAACCCATAGACTAGCTAGCAGAAACCCATAGACTAGCTAGCAGATACCCATAGACTAGCTAGCAGGTACCCATAGACTAGCTAGCAGATACCCATAGACTAGCTAGTAAATACCCATAGACTGGCTAGCAGATACAATGGACTAGCTAGCAGATACCATAGACTAGCTAGCAGATACCCATAGACTAGCTACACGCTACAATGCAATGAAAGACAAGTAGTTACACATAATCATGTCTCCAATACAAGATGTTCTAAACCAGTAAAATGACATTTACACATATTCATCCCTCTCATTTTAACAGATGACAATTTAATTTCATTTACTTATCAAAGTCTGCCATGGATCCCTCCAAAAAAAGATGATGGATAATCCTGACTCTCTGCTTTTGTGTTACCAGTTTGTGATGTCTTTTCAGCTTGGGGTGCCCCGAATTGGTGAAACAGCACCCACTTTCCCGCAAAACATGAAAACTAAATTTGGTCAGTTTTTACATTACAAGAAGGAATCTGGTGCATATCAAGTGCAGCTGAGTTAAGTAAATTCTACAAGACCCCGAAGTTGCATTTGTTGAAGATTCTGGAGGAAAATGCACATGAGGAGGTTATGCAGGCAACTAACGAGCTCATTATGAATTTGGGCCTTGAGATTGGAGCCAGAGCCATAGGTCCCCCCTCTGATGAAGAGCCAGGGCCCTCACAGCCAAAGAGACTAACAGTCACATACTGCGAGTCCTCCAACTTGGGGGATGGAGCAGATATCATTATGGCTGTGTCAAGACCAGTGGAAAACTGAATAAAACACAATGTGGCATCAAACTGGACCCCAGTCTAACAAACAAACCTGCCGCTGTTCTGTTGTGGTGGCAGGCACAGAGATTTCAGTTCCCTGCGCTCAGCAACCTTGCCCGCCACATCCTCATCATCCTGGCTTCCAGTGCCCCATCCGAGCAGGAGAGAGGAGAGACGGTTCATGCTCAGCAACATCCTCTTTCTTCATGGGTGTTTAAAGGGATGGCTAAAAAGTCATTGCCTATGCATGGTGTTGGATTCATTAAACAGTAATTTTGTGTTTAGCTCTGTTATGCTATATGTTGCATGAGATGTTTGGTTCTGTTGAAACAATGGATTGAATAAACGATTGAATATGTTTTTATTACATTTTAATTTCCGAGATACCAACCTGTTTAAATAAAACTATTTAACCTTGCTAACAAAAAATACACATTAAATTCAATTATATCAATGGGTTCTGTATACGGCAAAATGCGCGTTCATTATTATTGCTTTCAATTATATTATTTGTTGGTTTACTTTAGTGTGAAATTAGCTAAATTCATTTCCCAAAATCGAATTGAATATTTTAGAAGAAATAAAATATATTTATTCTGTGTATAATACTCATGCATTTTGTTAAAAAAGTAAAGGTTTCTATCTGCCTCTGTTATGACCATATTGGCTTATCCATTCCAAACTTCTTCTTAAATAGTCTATCTGGAAAGTATCGGTAGGCGATGATCAATTCTGTGACTGACCAACCCCTAATTAACAAAGATTTTGTCACGGTTGTCGTAAGAACGGGACCAAGGCGCAGCGGATGTTGAGTTCCACATATTTATTGCAAAGTGAAACTTAAAGAAAAAAACAATAAATTGTTGTGTCTTTGGCATCATTAACACTGAAGACTTAATGATCAAATAACTCCCTGTAATTATTATTACACGATTAAACTGATTAATCATGTAACTGTAATTAACTAGGAAGTCGGGGCACCAAGGAAAATATTCAGATTAAAAAGTTCTAATTTTCCTAATATAACTTTTCAGATATTTTAATATCTGATTAATTAGTCTTCTGATTAATGAGTTATTCTTTATTTTACCTCACGTTAGTCTCATTCCAAACATCAAAAATTGTTGGTGATCTGCACGAACACAGTCTTCACTATGAGTCATCCATACATCAATTGTTTAAAATAATATATTTGCTGTCTAAGTAATTAACAGAAATGCATAACAAACAGTAGATGGTTACAAGGAAATGATAATGGAGTTTCCCTGGTGGGATAAACCGGTATCGCGGCTTGGTGGACAAAAAGGGAATTGGGGGTCAACTGAGATGAGACACTACAAAAATGACAACTATAACAATTTAAATGCTATTCCTTTGCACATGAACGCTCACTCATTCGGGAACAATTGCAATCAATATATATATTTACGCTCAGTGTGTCGTTGGGATCTCTGTTGAAAAGTTAGTTTCCGTTGGAGAGTCTGTCCGCTCTCTCTCTGTAGTGGTTAGAATAGACAGTTCAGAGTGACATTCATTCCTGTCATTATAGAATAGATGTTTCGGCGGTTGTCGGTCTTCGCGTTCAATGATACTGAATTCCTAGCTGGAGACCAGTAATTAATATCAAAGACTTGTTCTTATTCTGTCAGTATTGATAGTCTAACAGTTTAACCACGTGGGATGGTTATTAAAAGATTCAGCAGTCTGGTCTGAAACCTTGGCCCTCTCGTTATTGAGGTAAGTTGGTCTGCAACCTTTGTCGTCTCGTAATTGAGAGAAACATGGTCCGTTGAGAAATTCTCAAGGTGGGGATTATATTCGGAAGAGCAGAAAAAGGCTGTCTCATGAGGGCGTGCCAGTGACTTAAGTGAAACTTCACACAGACATTCAATTCTCTCACATTACATCATTACATAGCATCCCATAATTTCACAAATAGTTTAATCTTTCCTCGTTCATCCTGTACAACAATTAGATGTAAGCCTCATATGTGAGGCTATTGTATAAACAGCGTTATGGATATTATATATTGTATCCCATGAGTTTCACAAAATTATACCAAACGGACCAGTTCGTAGCTGGATTCTTCACCGATCTTTTATACCTTCTCCAGAACATAAATGTTGTTCGGACCTCAAGTTCTGTGAGGTGGAATAAATTATTTTGTTCTCTATGAAAATTCACTCTCTCTCTATACAGTGGCCATGAGATCTCCTCCAGGAATTTATGACCTCTCTCTGACCACAGCAGCCTGGGTGTAGGAGACAGGGGGTAGGGGGATGGTGCATAGAAAAAGGCTGGTGCAGAGGGAGGGGTGCTCGCTGTACCCAAAGAGGGCAACGTCATGACAAAATCAATAAACAAACAACTAAACGTGACTACGTGGTGCACATGCACAAACACAAAACAATATCCCACAAACACAGGTGGGAGAAATATCTACTTAAATGTGATCCACAATTAGAGACAACGATTACCAGCTGCCTCTAATTGGGAATCATACAAAACACCAACAAAGAAAATATAAACTAGAACACAACATAGCAATTATAAACGAGAATACCCTCTAGTCACGCCCTGGCCTAATACACCACAGAGAAACAAGGGCTCTCTATGGTCAGGGCGTGACAGTGCCCCCACCAAAGGTGTGGATTCAGGCCGCAAAACCTGAAACCTGTGGCCGCGAACCCCGTCGTCGTCGCTGTCCTCCCTTCTCTCCTTGCGTTTGCCGCCAAGGAAGGCTATCCTATCCTGCCATGATTTCCTCCCATGTCCAGGATCCTTTCCTATCCAAGATCTCCTCCCAAGTCCAGGATACCTTCCCATCCAAGACCTCCTTCCAAGTTGAGGATTCCTTCTCCTCCTGGGCACGCTGCTTGTTCCTGTTATGGTGGGATATTCTGTCACGGTTGAATTTCACATATTTATATTAAAGTGAAACTTAAAAGAAAAACAATAAATCTATAAACGAACAACTAAACGTGACTACGTGGTGGACATGCACGAACACAAAACAACATCCCACAAACACAGATGAGAGAAATATCTACTTAAGATGATCCCCAATCAGAGACAACGCTTACCAGCTGCCTCTAATTGGGAATCATACAAAACACCAACATAGAAAATATAAACTAGAACACAACATAGAAGTTATAAACTAGAATACCCCCTAGTCACGCCCTAACCTACTACACCATAGAGAAACCAGGGCTCTCTATGGTCAGGGCGTGATAGATTTAGCCTACATTCATACTAACAGGTCGCGGTTTTACGGGCTCCTAACCAATTGTGCTACATTGAGTGTTTTTTCATGTTGTTTGTAATTTATTTTGTAAATAAGGTTGATGCTACCATCTCTTATGACTGAAAAGAGCTTCTGGATATCGAAACAGCGATTACTCACCAGAAACTGGACAAAGATTTGTATCTTTAATGAGCCTGACATGAAGGATATAATGCTGCTCCCAGACAAGAGCCAAATCAAATTCAAATGAAGAAAAGGAGATTCGGGGGGAGGTCAGGGTGCCTTGTGAGAATTTGTCAGCGAGTGGATAACCCTCTTCTTCCATCCTTTTTATTGAGTGAATTGCAATCACTGGAGAATAAACTGGATGAGCTCTGTTTGAGACTAACTGGGAGGCTATTTAACAGACAATTAGTTTAACTGGGAGGCCATTTAACAGACAATTAGTTTAATAACATCTTGAAGCTAGGGGGCACTATTTTTTATTTTTGTAAAAATAACGCTCCCAAAGTAAACTGCCTATTTCTCAGGACCAGATAATAGAATATGCATATAATTGACAGCTTAGGATAGAAAACACTCTAAAGTTTCCAAAACTGTAAAAAATATTGTCTGAGTATAACAGAACTGATGTTGCAGGCGAAATCCTGAGAAAAATCCAATCAGGAAGTGGCTCTTATTTTGAAGCCCCTGTCTTTCTATGCATCCCTATTGCCCATTGAAAGGGATATCAACCAGATTCCCTTTTCTGTGGCTTCCCTATTTAACAGAAAAGAGCGTAATAAACATAGCTTCTACAGCGCTGGAAAAGTTTGTTAGCTATTCCAAGAGAAGGGGGCTCCTTTGCAACCTAGCTACCTAGCTAGCTGGCTAGTTGGTAGCTGGTGTTAACAAAGACAATGATCAAAATTAGGTATCCAAGTTCATAACAGGAAATTGCAGGCTATATAACAGACAATTAGATTAACTTGTAGGCTATTTAATGCACAATTAGTTTAACTTGTAGGCTATTTAACAGACAATTAGTTTAAATTGGATGCTATTTCACAGACAATCAGTGGTGGAAAAAGTACCCAATTGTCTTACATGAGTAAAATATACTTCAATAGAAAATTACTTAAGTAAAAGTGAAATTCACCCAGTAAAATATTTGGTTTTAAATAAGTACTTCAAGTAAATGTATGAATAATTTCAAATTCCTTATATTAAGCAAACCAGACTGCACCATTTTAATTAACTTGGAGGCTATTTAACAGACAATGAGTTTGTTTATAGGGACATTTCCTTCAATCCTTATACAATATTATTTATGAATATTGGTTCAATATCTAAATGTTTATTGATTGAATATTTTTCATTGGTTGGGTTAAATTGTTGTACATTTCTTTAAAATGTTGTTGCTAAAAAAATATTTACTGCCCCTTTTCCTCCCTTTTATAGGATCCATGGCTGAAAACTACCTTGAAAATGGTTCCTCTAAACCTTCTGACTCCTGTGTGTGTAATTGTGTAGCTCTATTTGAACTGCAAATCTACTTGAGGGACATTCATGCTGTGACTCAGAGTTGCCTCCGCTGTGGGTACACTAGGACTAGGAGAAGCCAATTTATAGGCAGCACACCTGCATGGAATTTGCACCTCTGAGCAGCCATGGTAGTCACATTTGCATTTAAAATGTTTAAACACAGGTTTGAATTTTGCATCTTTTCGCATGAGAAAATAAGCTGTTGACCAATCTGAGACACTACCACCGACAGGTCTGTGGGTGAATCAAACTTCCCACCAGTACGATTCCAATGCTGTAGCCTATATTATAGCCATTCAAATCAAATCAAATCACATTTATTTGTCACATACACATGGTTAGCAGATGTTAATGCGAGTGTAGCGAAATGCTTGTGCTTCTAGTTTCGACAATGCAGTAATAACCAACGAGTATTCTAACTTAACAATTCCAAAAACTACTACCTTATACACACAAGTGTAAAGGAATGAAGAATATGTACATAAAGATATATGAATGAGTAATGGTACAGAACGGCATAGGCCAGATGCAGTAGATGGTATAGAGTACATATGAGATGAGTAATGTAGGGTATGTAAACAAAGTGGCCTAGTTTAAAGTGGCTAGTGATACATGTATTGCATAAAGATGCAGTAGATGAATATACATATGAGATGAGTAATGTAGGGTATACCAAGTATATGCATATCCTAGCTTCCGGGCCTGAGTAACAGGCAGTTTACTTTGGCAGGTCAGTCATCTGAAGTTCCAAACAAAAAACAGTCTCCAAAACAGGTTAAAGGTCTTACTAATATCGGCTACGGATAGAGTGATAACACAGTCGTGCGGAACAGCTGATGCTCTCATACATTTTTCAGTGTTACTTGCCTCAAAGCGAATATAGAAGTAATTTAGCTTGTCTGGTAGGCCAGTGTCACTGGGCAACTCGCGGCTCTGCTTCCTTTTGTAGTCTGTAATAGTTTGCAAGCCCTGCCACATCCGACGAGTGTCAGAGCCGGTGTAGTATCATTCAATCTTAGTCCTGTCTTGACGCTTTGCCTGTTTGATGGTTCGTCAGAGGGCATAGTGGGATTTCTTATAAGCTTCCGGGTTGGAGTCCCGCTCCTCGAAGCGGCAGCTCTACCCTTTAGCTCATTGCGGATTTTGCCTGTAATCCATGTCTTCTGGTTGGAATATGCACGTTCGGTCACTGCGGGGACGACGTCATCGATGCACTTTTTGATGAAGCCAGTGACTGATGTGGTGTACTCCTCAATGCCATCGGAAGAATCCCATAACATATTCCAGTCTGTGCTAGCAAAACAGTCCTGATCACGTCCTTATTGACCGAGTCACTGGTGCTTCCTGCTTTAGTTTTTGTTTGTATGCAGAAATCAGGAGGATATAATTATGGTCTACAGAACCAGGGTGTCTGTAGTGACGCCTTTAGTGCTCAGGTGCAATGCCTAAGACCGCTGCGCCACTCAGAAGACCCATTAAATTAATCAAAACAAGAACATTTTACATTTGGCTAGAATTCTAAAGGAAATTATCTCAACAGAGAAACATTTCCTACTGTGTGCTACCTATATCCCCCCAGTAGAATCCCCATAGTTGAATGAAGACAGCTTCTCCCTCCTGGAGGGAGATCTCAATCATTTCAAAGCCCAGGGACATGTACTAGTCTGTGGCGACCTAAATGCCAGAACTGGACAAGAACCTGACACCTTCAGCACACAGGGGGACAAACACCTTCCTGGAGGAGACAGAATTCCCTGCCCCATATCAAATCAAATCAAATAAAATGCTATTCTTCAGATAGCATGATTAGCAGATGTTATTGCAAGTGTAGTGAAATGCTTGTGCTTCTAGTTCCAACAGTGCAGCAATATCAAACATGTAATCTAACAATTCCACAACAACTACCTAATACACACAAAACAAAGTAAAGGAATGAAGTAATAATATAATATAATAATATATATAATAACACTACCTTTAAAAAGTTTGGGGTCACCTGAAATGTCCTTGTTTTTGAAAGAAAAGCTAATTCTTTGTCCATTAAAATAACATCAAAATTATCAGAAATACAACATAGACATTGTTAATGTTGTAAATGACTATTATAGCTGGAAACTGATGATTTTTAATGGAATATCTACATAGGCATAGAGGCCCAACCATCTCTCCTGTGTTCCAATGGCACGTTCTATTAGCTAATCCAAGTTTATCATTTCAAAAGGCTAATTGATCATTAGAAAACCTATTTGTAATTGTGTTAGCACAGCTGAAAACTGTTGTTCTGATTAAAGTAGCAATAAAACTGTCCTTCTTTAGACAAGTTGAGACTCTGAAGCATCAGCATTTGTGGGTTAGAATACAGGCTGAAAATGGCCAGAAACAAAATTCTTTCTACTGAAACTCGTCAGTCTATTCTTGTTCTAAGAAATGAAAGCTATTCCATGCGAGAAATTGCCAAGAAACTGACGATCTTGTAGAAGATCTCGCTGTGTACTACTCCCTTCACAGAACAGTGCAAACTGGCTCTAACCAGAATAGAAAGAGGAGTGGGAGGACCCGGTGCACAACTGAGCAATAGGACAAGTACATTAGAGTGTCTAGTTTGAGAAACAAAGTCTTCTCATGCTTTGTTGATTTCAAAAAAGCCTTTGACTCAATTTGGCATGAGGGTCTGCTATACAAACTGATGGAAAGTGGTGTTGGGGGTAAAACATACGACATTATAAAATCCATGTACACAAACAACAAGTGTGCGGTTAAAATTGGCAAAAAACAACACATTTCTTCACACAGGGTCGTGGAGTGAGACAGGGATGCAGCTTAAACCCCACCCTCTTCAACATATACAGTGCCTTGTGAAAGTATTCGGCCCCCTTGAACTTTGCGACCTTTTGCCACATTTCAGGCTTCAAACATAAAGATATAAAACTGTATTTTTTTGTGAAGAATCAACAATAAGTGGGACACAATCATGAAGTGGAACGACATTTATTGGATATTTCAAACTTTTTTAACAAATCAAAAATTGAAAAATTGGGTGTGCAAAACTATTCAGCCCCCTTAAGTTAATACTTTGTAGCGCCACCTTTTGCTGCGATTTCAGCTGTAAGTCGCTTGGGGTATGTCTCTATCAGTTTTGCACATCGAGAGACTGACATTTTTTCCCATTCCTCCTTGCAAAACAGCTCGAGCTCAGTGAAGTTGGATGGAGAGCATTTGTGAACAGCAGTTTTCAGTTCTTTCCACAGATTCTCGATTGGATTCAGGTCTGGACTTTGACTTGGCCATTCTAACACCTGGATATGTTTATTTTTGAACCATTCCATTGTAGATTTTGCTTTATGTTTTGGATTATTGTCTTGTTGGAAGACAAATCTCCGTCCCAGTCTCAGGTCTTTTGCAGACTCCATCAGGTTTTCTTCCAGAATGGTCCTGTATTTGGCTCCATCCATCTTCCCATCAATTTTAACCATCTTCCCTGTCCCTGCTGAAGAAAAGCAGGCCCAAACCATGATGCTGCCACCACCATGTTTGACAGTGGGGATGGTGTGTTCAGCTGTGTTGCTTATACGCCAAACATAACATCTTGCATTGTTGCCAAAAAGTTCAATTTTGGTTTCATCTGACCAGAGCACCTACTTCCACATGTTTGGTGTGTCTCCCAAGTGGATTGTGGCAAACTTTAAACAACACTTTTTATGGATATCTTTAAGAAATGGCTTTCTTCTTGCCACTCTTCCATAAAGGCCAGATTTGTGCAATATACGACTGATTGTTGTCCTATGGAAAGAGTCTCCCACCTCAGCTGTAGATCTCTGCTGTTCATCCAGAGTGATCATGGGCCTCTTGGCTGCATCTCTGATCAGTCTTCTCCTTGTATGAGCTGAAAGTTTAGAGGGACGGCCAGGTCTTGATAGATTTGCAGTGGTCTGATACTCCTTCCATTTCAATATTATCGCTTGCACAGTGCTCCTTGGGATGTTTAAAGCTTGGGAAATCTTTTTGTATCCAAATCCGGCTTTAAACTTCTTCACAACAGTATCTCGGACCTGCCTGGCGTGTTCCTTGTTCTTCATGAAGCTCTCTGGGCTTTTAACGGACCTCTGAGACTATCACAGTGCAGGTGCATTTATACGGAGACTTGATTACACACAGGTGGATTGTATCATTAGTCATTTAGGTCAACATTGGATCATTCAGAGATCCTCACTGAACTTCTGGAGAGAGTTTGCTGCACTGAAAGTAAAGGGGCTGAATAATTTTGCACGCCCAATTTTTCAGTTTTTGATTTGTTAAAAAAGTTTGAAATATCCAATAAATGTCGTTCCACTTCATGATTGTGTCCCACTTTTTGTTGATTCAACACAAAAAATAAAGTTTCATATCTTTATGTTTGTGTCACGCCCTGGTCGAAGTAATTCGTGTTTATCTTCATGTATTGGGTCAGGCCAGGGAGTGGCATGGGGTTTTTGTATTGTGTTGTGTTTTGTCTTGGGGTTTTGGTGTGTATGTATTGGGATTGTAGCTAGTGGGGTGATCTAGCAAAGTCTATGGCTGTCTGGAGTGGTTCTCAATCAGAGGCAGGTGTTTATCGTTGTCTCTGATTGGGAACCATATTTAGGCAGCCATATTCTTTGAGTTTGTTGTGGGTGATTGTCCTTAGTGTTCTTGTTCCTGTGTTAGTTTACACAAGTATAGGCTGATTTGGTTTTCGTTACGTTCATTACGTTCTTTGTTTTGTAGTGTTTGTATTGATTCGTGTTTACGTTTGTTTATTAAACATGGATTGCAATCTACATGCTGCATTTTGGTTCGATCCTTTTTCCACCTCTTCGTCAGAGGAGGAGATAGAAGAAAGCCGTTACAGTTTGAAGCCTGAAATGTGGCAAAAGGTCGCAAAGTTCAAGGGGGCCGAATACTTTCGCAAGGCACTGTATATCAACGAATTGGCGCGGGCACTAGAAAAGTCTGCAGCACCCGGCCTCACCGGGTGCTGCAGGAACATAAATTTCAACATACCAATTAGGATTTGGCTAAAAATACTTGAATCAGTCATAGAACCCATTGCCCTTTATGGTTGTGAGGTCTGGGGTCCGCTCACCAACCAAGACTTCACAAAATGGGACAAACACCAAATTGAGACTCTGCACGCAGAATTCTGCAGAAATATCCTCCGTGTACAACGTAGAACACCAAATAATGCATGCAGAGCAGAATTAGGCCGATACCCACTAATCATCAAAATCCAGAAAAGAGCCGTTAAATTATAATAATCACTTAAAAGGAAGCGATTCCCAAACCTTTCACAACAAAGCCATCACCTACATAGAGATGAACCTGGAGAAGAGTCCCCTAAGCAAGCTGGTCCTGGGGCTCTGTTCACAAACACAAACACACCCTACAGAGCCCCAGGACAGCAGCACAATTAGACCCAACCAAATCATGAGAAAACAAAAAGATAATTACTTGACACATTGGAAAGAATTAACAAAAAAACAGAGCAAACTAGAATGCTATTTGGCCCTACACAGAGAGTACACAGCAGCAGAATACCTGACCACTGTGACTGACCCAAAATTAAGGAAAGCTTTGACTATGTACAGACTCAGTGAGCATAGCCTTGCTATTGAGAAAGGCCGCCGTAGGCAGACATGGCTCTCAAGAGAAGACAGGCTATGTGCTCACTGCCCAAAAAATGAGGTGGAAACTGAGCTGCACTTCCTAACCTCCTGCCCAATGTATGACCATATTAGAGAGATATATTTCCCTCAGATTACACAGATCCACAAAGAATTCGAAAACAAATCCAATTTTGATAAACTCCCATATCTACTGGGTGAAATTCCACAGTGTGCCATCACAGCAGCAAGATTTGTGACCTGTTGCCACGAGAAAAGGGCAACCAGTGAAGAACACACACCATTGTAAATACAACCCATATTTATGCTTATTTATTTTATCTTGTGTCCTTTACCATTTGTACATTGTTAAAACACTGTATATATATATATAATATGACATTTGTAATGTCTTTATTGTTTTGAAACTTCTGTATGAATTGAATTGAATTGAATTGAAACAGACGCATCACAAGTCCTCAACTGGCAGCTTCATTAAATAGTACCTGCAAAACACCAGTCTCAACGTCAACAGCGAAGACGCGGTTCCGGGATGCTGGCCTTCTAGGCCTTGAGATAGAACAACAGATTTTTTAACCTTGTCAGCTCGGGGATTCGTTCTTGCAACCTTTCGATTACTAGCCCAACACTCTGTATAGACATACTCTCTGTTCATTTTTTTTATTTCACTTTTATTTAACCAGGTGCCAAAACAGATGGCACTGTGATAGACTGCATCCAGTTTGCTGAGAGAGTATCGGAAACTATTTTGTAAATGACATTGCTGAAGTCGAGGATTGGCGGGATAGCCAGTTTTACGAGGGTATGTTTGGCGGCGTGAGTGAAGCTGATTCTAGATTTAATTTTGGATTGGAGATGTTTAATATGAGTCTGGAAGGAGAGTTTACTGTCTAGCCAGACACCTAGGTATTTGTAGTTGTCCACATATTCTAAGTCAGAACAGTCCAGAGTAGTGATGCTAGTCGGGCAGGCATGTGCGGGCAGCGAATGGTTGAAAAGCATGCATTTGGTTTTACTTGCATTTAAGAGCAGTTGGAGGACACGGAAAGAGTGTTGAATGACATTGAAGCTCCTTTGGAGGTTAGTTAATTAACACAGTATCCAGAGAAGGGCCACATATTCTAAGTCAGAACCGTCCAGAGTAGTGATGCTAGACGGGCAGGCGGGTGCGGACAGAGATCGGATGTAGAGCATGCATTTAGTTTTAAGTGTATTTAAGAGCAATTGGAGGCCACGGAAGGAGTGATGTATGGCATTGAAGCTCGTGTGGAGGTTTGTTAAACACAGTGTTCAAAGAAGGGTAAAAGTATACAGAATGGTGTCGTCTGTGTAGAGGTGGATCAGGGAATCACCCCGCAGCAAGAGCGACATCATTGATATACAGTGGGGCCAAAAAGTATTTAGTCAGCCACCAATTGTGCAACTTCTCCCACTTAAAAATATGAGAGAGGCCTGTAATTTTCATCATAGGTACACTTCAACTATGACCGACAAAATGAGAAAATAAAATCCAGAATATCACATTGTAGTTTTTTTACTTTTTTGCCCCACTGTATACAGAGAAAAGAGTCGACACGAGAAATGTACCCTGTGGTACCCCCTGTGTTTGACACACTGAACTCCATCAGAGAAGTAGTTGGTAAACCAGACGAGGCAGTCATTTGAGAAACCAAGGCTGTTGAGTCTGCCGATAAGAATATGGTGATTGACAGTCGAAAGCCTTGGCCAGGTCGATGAAGAAGGCTGCACAGTACTTTCATTTTTCGATGGTGGTTATGATATCGTTTAGTACCTTGAGCGTTGCACCCGTGTCCAGCTCGGAAACAGGATTGCACAGCGGAGAAGGTACGGTGGGATTCAAAATGGTCGGTGATCTGTTTATTAACTTGGCTTTCGAAGGCTTTAGAAAGACAGGGTAGGATAGATATAGGTCTATAACAGTTTGGGTCTAGAGTGTCTTCCCCTTTGAAGAGGGGGATGACCGCGGCAGCTTTCGAATCTTCTCGGGATCTCGGACAATACAAAAGAGAGGTTGAACAGAGTGGTAATAGGGGTTGCAACAATGGCGGCAGATATTTTTTAGAAAGAGAGGGTCCAGATTGTCTAGCCCAGCTGATTTGTACGGGTCCAGGTTTTGCAGCACTATCATATCATCTGTTATCTGGATTTGGGTGAAAGAGAAGCTGGGGAGTCTTGGGCAAGTAGCTGCGGGGGGTGTGGAGCTGTTGGCCAGGGTTGGGGTAACCAGGAGGAAAGCATGGCCAGCCGTAGAGAAATGCTTATTGAAATTCTCAATTATCATGTTTCCTAGCCTCAGTGCAGTGGGCAGCTGGGAGGAGGTGTTCTTATTCTCCATGGACTTTACAGTGTCCCAGAACTTTTTGGAGTTAGGATATTTCTGTTTGAAAAAGCTAGCCTTTGCTTTCCTGACTGACATATTATCTACGTACTTAATCTACGTACTTATTACCTCAATTTCCTCAACTAACCAGCACATTGACTGTTTTATATATTTTATATATATATATATATATATATATATATATATATATATATATATAATATATATATTTATATTGTCTGTTGTATATAGTTTCGCTATTGTTATTTAACTGCTGATGTTTCATTTTTTGTTTGTTTTATTTTCTATTTGTTACTTTTGTTTTCTATTTTTTACCTAACACTTTTTTTTCTAAACATCTTAAAGCCGGTTAAGGGCTTGTAAGTAAGCATTTCACCTGTTGTATTCGGCACGTGACAAAACAAATGTGATATGATTTGATTTGAAACAGTGAAAAAACAAAGACCATTGTAAATACAACCCATATTTATGTTTGCAACAGTGTGTATAGACATAAAATTACATTTGAAATGTCTTTATTCTTTTGGAAAATGTGAGTGTTATTTTGAAATGGAGAGAGAGAGAGTGTGAGAGAGAGAAAGGGAGGGAGAGGTAGAGGAAGAGAGAGAGATAGAAAGAGAGGTAGAGCAAGAGCGAGAGAGAGAAAGGGAGAGAGAGAAAGAGAGGGAGAGAGCTCTCATTATTTTAATGAAGACAAAAGAGGTCTGCAGCTCAATGTTGATTGGATGGGAGGATTGGAGCGTCACAACGTGTGTGAGTGTGTTTGCGTGTGGGGGGTTATGGGGGTTCAGGCTGGTGGCAGTCAGTGCCTGAGGCAGGGTTGAGGGGTCATGGCCCCCAGGGGGTGGCAGGGCCACACTAACCAGGGGACTTCTTCTCAATTAGCAGAACCGGAACTCCAGGCAACCACACACACACCTCAAACTCTCTGCTCACACAAATACATCTCACAGAACTACAGTCACATAGTACTGCACAATACAAAATACTGTCATTCACAAACGCATCTAGTGTGTTATTTTTAGATTTGCTAACTTCTTAGTAATGACTCGGGACGTCGGTTCTGATACGAAAGCTTATTTTAGTAAGAATACTTGTTTACGTTACATTTAACAACAATTGTTTTGGTACAGAGCAATGCAGGTAAGATGCTATCGGAAAGTCAGCCACAAAAAACACTAGCACCTGCACATAATTGGCGCGTTATCACTCATTCCTCTCGCAAGGCATTCTGGGACTTGCAGTCAAAAAGCGTAATTCAACACAACCCAATACAATTACATATGCAAATAAATCTAAAGAAATATCTTTAGATACAGCTCAAAGAATAAACTTAAACATTAACTCTGTAACACATTAAAGTTACAACATCCTCCCCCCCGATGAACAAGTGTGTTCATCTAGATCTCTAGGCAGTATATCAACTGAATAGGTCTCCTCAACAAAGTCCCTGAAGCAGTACGAACTGAACATGATCTAACTAAGCCATCTCGGCCTGGAAACAGTTCCTCAATCTTTCCTAGTTTCCAGGTTTGTCTGGGTAGGTTATCTTCTCCAATGAGTACAACGTCACCCGCTTTCAGTGGGGTGGGCTGTGGTGTGTCACAGCGGTGTGCTGACTTTAGATCCAGCAAGTAGTCCCTTCGCCAACTGTTCCAGAAACTGGTCACAAGTCTCTGCCTGTACTTCCATCTGCGTGTCATTTCCCATTTGTTTAACGTTGGGTGCTGAGTGTCAGCTGGAAATGGCTTTGGAGGCAAAGAGGTTAGTCTTTTACCCACCAGGAAGTGTGCTGGGGTCAGGGGTTGTGGTTCATCCACCTCATTGTGCACGAAGGTCAGAGGCCTAGAATTTAGGATAGCTTCAACCTCTGTCAGGACTGTGCATATCTCTTCAAAATTAAGTGAAGCTCTCCCAAGAACCTTTCGCAGGCATGTTTTTACTGACCTGACGAGTCTTTCCCAGAATCCGCCCAACCAGGCTACTCGCTCTGCGATGAACCTCCAGGTGATGCCCCTTTCTGAGAAGAACGCCAAGAGTTGGGGCTCTTCGATTGCCTTCCACAGCTCTTTCAAGTCCTGATCAGCTCTCTTGAACGTTTTTGCATTGTCTGAGTAGATTACCTTGCATAATCCTCTCCTTGAGATGAATCTTTTTAGAGCTAACAAGAATGTCTCTGTTGACTGATCTGAGACCAGTTACAAATGCACTGCTCTGGTTACAGCACAAGTGAACAGTGCAATGTATGACTTCTTCACAGAACCATTTTCTTTCACATAGAGCGGTCCTGCAAAATCCACACCTGTGACTTCGAATGGTGGGGATTCAGTTATTCTGTCTTTTGGTAAAGGCGCAGTGACCTGCTGTCCGGCCCTTGCCTTGAATCTCTTGCACACTATACATCTTGCCACTGTGCTCTTGACTAGCTGCCTAGCACTCAAGATCCAGTATTGCTCTCTGATTTGTACTAGAGTGTCTCTTGCTCCAGAATGCATCACCTTCTCATGGTGGTACTGTATCAGCATTTCTGAGTATCTGGACTTATTGGGCAGAACCCATGGGTGCTGCTCTCTGAATGTGAAGTTGGACTGTTGCAGTCTTCCTCCTACACTGAGTAGTTTGTGTTCGTCCAGGAAAGGTTTCAGTTCTCTGATTTTACAGTCATTGTTTAGGCTTTTTCCTGCCTTCAGTAGTTTGATCTCTTGTCCGAAACTCTGTTGTTGTGTTACCTTAATCCAGTACTTTTCTGCATCGAACAGTTCGTCAGCAGTCAGTTCACCTTGCATCTTTATGGTTGTACGAGCATTGGCTATGAATCTCTTTATCCAGGCGGTGACTCTGAACACTCTTTTCAGTTTGCTGTACCTTTCAAGCTCCAACACAGGTTCAGTGCTGTCTGTGCTGTTTGCTGCGAGTTGTACAGTAGCCTGGCAACTGGACTTGAGTTCTATATTCACCTCATCCGGAACCTTGTTTTCATCAGTCTCTTCGGACTGATTGGGTGATGTCAGAATTCTGGGTCCATTCCACCATAGCTCGCTCTGTGTCAAGTTTCTAACAGTTTGTCCTCTTGTAGGGAGGTCAGCTGGATTAGTTTTCCCTTCAATATGTGACCATGACTCTGGATTGGTCAAGGACTGGATCTCCGTCACTCTGTTCGCAACAAACTGTTTCCATTTCTGAGCTGAGCTGCAAATCCAATGCAGCACGATCATCGAGTCTGTCCACATGTTGATCTGTTTTTCTTCCATTTTCAGTGTGGTCATCAAGTTGTTTGCTAGTCTCGCTCCAATCACAGCTCCCATGAGCTCCAGGCGTGGCAGCGTCATTTTCTTAAGTGGGGCTACCCTGGACTTGGATGCGACTAGACTTGTTGTTTCCCTGTCTTGTGACTCACCTTGCAAGTAAGCTACTGCACTGTAAGCCCTTTCACTTGCATCACAGAACACGTGTAGTTTCAGGGTGTGGTTATTCTGTGGCCGCATGTCTGTTCGGTACCACCTTGGTATGGTGAGCTGGTGTAACTGGGGTAGTTCTGAACACCACTGTTGCCATTCTCGTGTCAGATCAGGTGGTAATTCTTCGTCCCAGCTGAGTCCCCTCTCCCACATTTCCTGGAACATGCACTTGATCCTGATGGTGAAGGGAGTTAAGAAACCAAGAGGGTCGAAGATACGTGCAGACGACTGCAGAACACTTCTCTTTGTGTTTTCCTTTTGCTTTAGAATGCTCAGTAGCGGCCTGAGGTCAAACAAAGTCATCCGTTTCCGGCCTCCATACTAAACCTAAAACCTTCAGCACTACTCCTTGTGTTTCTAGCATCAACGGGTGGTCAGTTGTCGTACTCTCCTCCCATTTTGTTTTCAATTCAGGAGAATTTGTCATCCACTTGCAGAGGTCCATGCCTGCATTCGATAGCATTCGCTTTGCAGTTGTTGTCACAAGGTAAGCCTCTTCAACATTGCGTGAACTTGCAATGAAGTCATCTACGTAGAGTGACTCTCTCAGTATCTCTACAACTTCTGGTTGTTCTGTTTCTTATTGTTTCAGGTGCTTCCTGATTGTAGCTGCCAACAAAAATGGACTTGGGGAAGCTCCAAATACCACTCTTTTCATCCTCAGCACACGCAGCTCCTCTTCATTTTCTCCCCTTGGTGGGCTAGTGAGCCATAGAAATCTCGCGGCGTCTCTGTCTCTCTCTGCTAGGGATATCTGCAGGAAAGCTTTCTTGATGTCTGCCATGAATGCGATCTCATGTAGTCTGAACTTTATCAGAACGCTGAGCAGATCCGGATTCAGGTTCGGTCCTGTGAGTAGACAGTCATTGAGAGATGGACAGCCATCTTCATGGGACGAGGCATCAAACACCACTCTCAGTTTTGTTGTCACCTTATCTTCTCGGAGTACTGCATGGTGAGGTAAGTAGTATTTTACGTTGTCTGCACTTGATGCGTTGTCCTTGGGCACGTCCTCTGCCATATCTTGTTGTAAGTAGTCTTCTACTACTTCATTGTATCTGCTGTACAACGTCACATCCTTCTTCAGCCTTTTCTTCAGACATTCAAACCGTTTCTTGGCGATTCTATAGTTGTCTTGGAGTTCTGGCATTTCTCGTTTCCATGGCAACTCCACATGGTATCGCCCATCTTTGAAGGTGGTTGTTTCCTCAAACCTTTGTAGAGCCTCGGTTTCCTCTGAGTTCTGTATTTTCTCGCTTAGAATACCCAGAGACTCAAGCTCCCAGAATGCATGCAATTGCTTGGAGACTAGTGTGTCTTCATCAAGTGGGATGAACATGCAAGTTGCCTCGGCGACACTTGACATGGACACGGGTCCCTGCACCGACCATCCAAAGGTGCTCTCTAAAGCAACTAGCGTCTCCGTCAGTCGCTCCACTCTGCCTGATACTATCTGCCAGTAGTAGTCTGCTCCTATCAGGACAGAGAGTTCAGGATCATTGTCATCTCCTGGAAAGTCTGCGAGCTGCAATCCCCTTTTACTGAGCTCATGCTGAATCCGTTCACCAGGAACCTTCATCACAGCTGTGCACACTTGTGGGGTTTCAATTGCCTCTATCTCTATTCTCTGCTGTTTGTCCCAGACATTCTCCAAGATGACTTTCACTGTGTTGCGTTGGGACGTTGCTGGGGCAGAGGAGCCAAACGTGTGAAGAGTGAGTGCCTCTTGTCTGATTACTGGTAGCTTCAAGCCCTTCACAAAGTTCTCATGTATGAAGCTTCTCTGACTGCCTCCATCTAGTAAGCAACAAGCTATCTTCCTGCCCGATGGGCCTTCTATCCATGCCTTTGCCGTTTGTAGCAACACAGTGTTCTGTCCATCTGGTTTCATCTTCACTGAATGGGGAATAACTGAGGAAACAACAGCATCTACAGAAACAGTAGGGGGTTGCACCTCCCTCCTCTTACTGGTACAAACCGCAATGTGATGTCTGCTTCCACATGTTGCACATGACACATCTTTGACTTTACAGAATTTTGCTATGTGTCTCTGTCCTAAACATACAAAGCATCTTCCCATGTTCTTTAGTTTCTCTTTGCGTGTAGCAATATTGTAGTCAGTGCAGTTTTCTGATTTGTGGTCTGCACTGTCACAAAATAGACACGTTTGTTGTTCCTTCTGGCTGGTTGTATGCAGTGCTGCAGCAGAGGGCATGTTGGGTCTTCTTGTTTTCATTTCATTGGAGAAGCATGACTTGTTCCATGGTTTGCTCTCTTTCTGTTGGTTGTATGATCTTGTCATTTGTAGCGCTCTCTCCCTGCTCTGAACCTCTTTCTGTAGGAAACTGATAATCTCAGACACTTTCCATTCATCATCTACTCCCCTCTGACGACTATAGTCAAGAGCTATGTCCTCTGGAATCATCTGCAGTAAGATTGGGAATAGTAGGCTTCCATAGGTTTCTGACATTACACCCAGTGCTTCCAGGCTCCTAATCTGAATTTCACATTCATCATATAGCTGCCTCAATGCATTTGGATCAGAGGATTTCTTCACAGGTGTGAGATTCAGCAGCTTTGACATATGAGCATTAATCACAAGATCTTTCCTTCCAAATCTGCTCTTGAGTAGAGCGATTGCATTATCATAGTTACTGTCTGTTAACATCAGTCCTGCTACTGCCTTTGCAGCTGGTCCAGTGAGATATGTTTTCAGATAGGTAAACTTTTATTTTTTACACAGTGAATCATTGTTGTGAATAGCAGTCTCATATTGGCTCCAAAACTCCTGCCACATACTGACATCTCCATAGAATTTCTCAATAATCAACTTCGGTAGCCTTACTGATTGTCTCTGTGATATGTTTGAGTTAGCGTCACTCACCCGGGCTGGTAGTGGATTGACGTCCTGTTTCTTCGTTATCACTCTTTGTGCACGGCTCTTCAGCATGATAATGCGTTCTTTGTAATCCTCCGTGCATGCAATCTCTGCCTCCAATCCGTCCAATGACGTTAACTGTTCAATTCCACGATCGAGTTCAAACAAACTGTCCTCCTTAGTTGATAACAATTCCAACAATGTACTCAAGTGATCGGTATCCGGATTTGACTGGGATATTTCCACGTCAATCTGATTCAAAATCCGCGTTGTTGCGCCTCGAATGGTACCCCGCTTTCGTCTCATTCTTTCTGCTTCATGCCGACGTTCCTCCTCAGCCATTTCAGCCACTTCTTCGTCGCAGCTCATATCCCGGGTTTCGGCACCAACTTTTAGATTTGCTAACTTCTTAGTAATGACTCGGGACGTCGGTTCTGATACGAAAGCTTATTTTAGTAAGAATACTTGTTTACGTTACATTTAACAACAATTGTTTTGGTACAGAGCAATGCAGGTAAGATGCTATCGGAAAGTCAGCCACAAAAAACACTAGCACCTGCACATAATTGGCGCGTTATCACTCATTCCCCTCGCAAGGCATTCTGGGACTTGCAGTCAAAAAGCGTAATTCAACACAATCCAATACAATTACATATGCAAATAAATCTAAAGACATATCTTTAGATACAGCTCAAAGAATAAACTTAAACATTAACTCTGTAACACATTAAAGTTACAACAGTTATACCTTGTTCACAATATCCTGACAAACCGACTCCAACCTTACTGTGTTATCCTGTTGACTCCAACCATACAGTGTTATCCTGTTGACTCCAACCTTACTGTGTTATCCTGTTGACTCCAACCATACTGTGTTATCCTGTTGACTCCAACCATACTGTGTTATCCTGTTGACTCCAACCATACTGTGTTATCCTGTCGACTCCAACCATACTGTGTTATCCTGTTGACCCCAACCATACTGTGTTATCCTGTTGACTCCAACCATACTGTGTTATCCTGTTGACCCCAACCATACTGTGTTATCCTGTTGACCCCAACCATACTGTGTTATCCTGTTGACCCCAACCATACTGTGTTATCCTGTTGACTCCAACCTTACTGTGTTATCCTGTTGACCCCAACCATACTGTGTTATCCTGTTGACTCCAACCATACTGTGTTATCCTGTTGACCCCAATCTTACTGTGTTATCCTGTTGACCCCAACCATACTGTGCAAGCTTGGATATCACTGTTAATAACAACAAATAACCAGGCCAGTTAGTATCCCTAAACCTAACCCTATCTCAGTAACATTATCTCAATAGTACAGCTATATCCCTAACCTTATCCGAGTGGTACAGCTCTAACCCTAACCTTATCTGAGTGATACAGGTCTAACCCTAACCTTATCTGAGTGGTACAGCTCTAACCCTAACCTTATCTGAGTGGTACAGCTATATCCCTAACCTTATCTGAGTGGTACAGGTCTAACCCTAACCTTATCTGAGTGGTACAGGTCTAACCCCAACCTTATCTGAGTGGTACAGCTATATCCCTAACCTTATCTGAGTGGTACAGGTCTAACCCTAACCTTATCTGAGTGGTACAGGTCTAACCCCAACCTTATCTGAGTGGTACAGCTATATCCCTAACCTTATCTGAGTGGTACAGGTCTAACCCTAACCTTATCTGAGTGGTACAGGTCTAACCCTAACCTTATCTGAGTGGTACAGCTATATCCCTAACCTTATCTGAGTGGTACACGTCTAACCCTAACCTTATCTGGGTGGTACAGGTCTAACCCTAACCTTATCTGAGTGGTACAGCTTTATCCCTAACCTTATCTGAGTGGTACAGGTCTAACCCTAACCTTATCTGAGTGGTACAGGTCTAACCCTAACCTTATCTGAGTGGTACAGCTATATCCCTAACCTTATCTGAGTGGTACACGTCTAACCCTAACCTTATCTGAGTGATACAGGTCTAACCCTAACCTTATCTGAGTGGTACAGCTCTAACCCTAACCTTATCTGAGTGGTACAGGTCTAACCCTAACCTTATCTGAGTGGTACAGCTATATCCCTAACCTTATCTGAGTGGTACACGTCTAACCCTAACCTTATCTGGGTGGTACAGGTCTAACCCTAACCTTATCTGAGTGGTACAGCTTTATCCCTAACCTTATCTGAGTGGTACAGGTCTAACCCTAACCTTATCTGAGTGGTACAGGTCTAACCCTAACCTTATCTGAGTGGTACAGCTATATCCCTAACCTTATCTGAGTGGTACACGTCTAACCCTAACCTTATCTGAGTGATACAGGTCTAACCCTAACCTTATCTGAGTGGTACAGCTCTAACCCTAACCTTATCTGAGTGGTACAGGTCTAACCCTAACCTTTTCTGAGTGGTACAGCTCTAACCCTAACCTTATCTGAGTGGTACAGGTCTAACCCTAACCTTATAAGAGTGGTACAGGTCTAACCCTAACCTTTTCTGAGTGGTACAGCTCTATCCCTAACCTTATCTGAGTGGTACAGGTCTAACCCTAACCTTATCTGAGTGGTACAGGTCTAACCCTAATCCAATAGTACAGCTATATCCCTAACCCTATCTCAGTGGAAGAGCTCTAAACCTAAACCCATCTCAACAGAACAGCTCTACCTATAACCCTCTGTGTTAAAGCTCTAACCCTATCCCTATCTCAGTGACACAGCTCTAATGCAAACCCTATCTCAGTGGAACAGCTTTAACCCTATCTCAGTAGTACAGCTCTAACTATAACCCTATCTCAGTGACACAGCTCTAACGCAAACCCTATCTCAGTAGTACAGCTCTAACTATAACCCTATCTCAGTGACACAGCTCTAACGCAAATCCTATCTCAGTGGAACAGCTTCAACTCTATCTCAGTAGTACAGCTCTAACTATAACCATATCTCAGTGGTACACTTCTAACCTAACCCTATCTCAGGGGTACAGCTCTAACCCTAACCCTATCTCAGTGGTACAACTCTAACTATAACCCTATCTCAGTGGTACAGATCTAACCCCTAACCCTATATCAGTGGTACAGCTCTAATCCTAACCCTATCTCAGTGACACAGCTCGAACCCTATCCCTATCTCAGTGACACAGCTCTAACTCTAACTACAACCCTATCTCAGTGGTACAGAGCTTACCATAACCCCACTTGATTCTCTCCAAGATGGCGTAGCAGTCAGACATCTTTGTCCTGTCGTGTCCCTTGTATACATCATTTTACATATTTTTCTTCGCATATTTTAAAATATTTTGCTAAACCTCAACGTCTAAATAGCTTTTTTTTCTAAAGGATTTATATTTACTTCGGATCTGGAATCCCTCAACTGAAGCTAGGCAGCTAACTACCAGCTATCAGTCAGCAAAGCATTGCCAGCGGTCATCAGCTAACCTTCAGCTCGGAAAGCTCTCGCCAGTTTGAACAACGTGACTCTAACCAGAGCATAACGGACCTATTATTTTTATCCCCGGATCCCTACTGCAAACTGAAAATTTTCATCTGGATCTTCACAACTAGCTAACCGCAATCCCGGATGACTACTCCTGGCTTGCGTTTCCATCCCAGAGCAAGCACCAATTAGCTTGAAGCTAGTCCGGCCAGGGCTCCTGTGCTACCACCGAAGCATACTCCTGGGCTACAATATCCGGACCCCTTCTACAGCCGGTACGGGGCATGGAAACCCGCAGATCCCCTACAACTTGAATACTGACATAATCTGCCCGAGGACTCCAACAGGCCCCTCAGGCGCGACGCCCGCTGAAGGCCCATTCAGCTAACCAGCTAGGCCTGCTAGCTAGCTAGAGCTACTTGGAAGCCTACTAACTTAGCCTACTAAGCAAACTGCTAGCCTGCCCCGGTCTACTAACTGCTAACTTGCCCCGGTCTACTAATTGCTAGCTTGCTGGCCCCGGCCTGCTAACTGCTAGCTTGCTGGCTCCGGCCTGTTAACTGCTAGCTTGCCTGCCTGGTCTGTAACTGCTAGCCCCTGCTAACTGCTTGCTTGCTTGCTAGCCCGACCTGCTAACTGCTAGCTTGCCCCTGTCTACTAGCTGTTAGCTAATTAGCATCGGCCTGCTAACTGTCTGAATCGCCGTGTCCCCAGCCAGCCCAACCACTCACTGGACCCATATATTCACATGGCTACGCATGACTCTCTCTAAAATCAATATGCCTCGTCCATTACTGTCCTGGTTAGTGATTACTGTCTTATTTCACTGTAGAGCCTCTAGCCCTGCTCAATATGCCTTAACCAACCATGTTGTTCCACCTCCTACATATGCGATGACATCACTTGGTTTAAACATCTCTAGAGACTATATCTCTCTCATCATTACTCAATGCCTAGGTTAACCTCCAACGTACTCACATCCTACCTTACCTTTACACTTTGCCTTGAATCTATGCTATCGTGCCCAGAAACCTGCTTCTTTTACTTTCTGTTCCAAACGTGCTAGACGGCCAGTTCGTATAGCCTTTATCCGCACCCTTATCCTACTTCTCCTCTGTTCCTCTGGTGATGTGGAGGTTAATCCAGGTCCTGCAGTGCCTAGCTCCACTCCCACCAGGTGCTCTCATTTGTTGACTTCTGTCACCGTAAAAGCTTTGGTTTCATGCAGGTTAACATTAGAAGCCTCCTCCCTAAGTTTGTTTTACTCACTGCTTTAGCACACTCTGCCAACCCAGATGTCTTAGCCGTGTCTGAATCCTGGCTTAGGAAAACCACCAAAAACCATGAAATCTCCATTGCTAACTATAATGTTTTCTGCCAAGATAGAATTGCCAAAGGGGGCGGTGTAGCAATGTACTGCAAAGATAGATAGTAATAGAGAACTCTGCAGGCTAAGTCTGTACTCAAACAATTTGAGCTTCTACTTCTAAAAATTAACCTTTCTAGAAACAAGTATCTTATTCTTGCCGCTTGCTATAGACCTCCCTCTACCCCCAGCTGTGCCCTCAATACCATATGTGAATTGATTGCCCCCCATCTATCTTCTGAGCTTGTGCTAGTAGGTGACCTAAACTGGGACATGCTTAACACCCCGGCCATCCTACAATCTAAGCTATATGCCCTCAATCTCACACAAATTATCAATGAACCCACCAGGTACAACCCCAAATCAGTAAACACGGGCACCCTCATAGATGTCATCCTAACTAACTCGCCCTCCAAATGCACCTCTGCTGTTTTCAATCAAGATCTCAGCGATCACTGCCTCATTGCCTGCATCCGTAATGGGTCTGCGACCAAACGACCACCCCTCATCACAGTCAAACTCTCCCTAAAACACTTCTGCGAGCAGGCCTTTCTAATCGACCTGGCCGGGAATGATACTGGAATGATACTGACCTCATCCTGTCAGTAGATGATGCCTTGCTATTCTATAAAAGTGCCTTCCTCACCATCTTAAATAAGCATGCCCCTCTCAAAAAATGTAGAACTAGGAATAGATATAGTCCTTGGTTCACTCCAGACATGTCTACCCTTGACCAGCACAAAAACATCCTGTGGTGTTCTGCATTAGCATCGAATAGCCCCCGTGACATGCAACTTTTCAGGGAAGTTAGGAACAAATATACATAGGCAGTTAGAAAAGCTAAGGCAAGCTTTTTCTAACAGAAATTTGCATCCTGTAGTACTAACTCAAAAAAGTTCTGGGACACTGTAAAGTCCATGGAGAATAAGAGCACCTCCTCCCAGCTTCCCACTGCTCTGAGGCTAGGAAACACTGTCACCACCGATAAATCCACTATATGAGAATTTGAATAAGCATTTCTCTACGGCTGGCCATGCCTACCCCTGTCAACTGCCCGGCACCCTCCACAGCAACCCGCCAAAGCCCCACCATTTCTCCTTTACCCAAATCCAGATAGCTGATGTTCTGAAAGAGCTGCAAAATCTGGACCCCTGCAAATCAGCCTGGCTAGACAATCTGGACCCTCTCTTTCTAAAATGATCTGCCGAATTTGTTGCTACCCCTATTACTAGCCTGTTCAACCTCTCTTTCGTATCGTCTGAGATTCCCAAAGATTGGAAAGCTGCAGCGGGCATCCCCCTCTTCAAAGGGGGTGATACTCTAGACCCAAACTGCTACAGACCTATATCTATCCTACTCTGTCTTTCTAAGGTCTTCGAAAGCCAAGTTAACAAACAGATTACTGACCATTTCGAATCCCACCATACCTTCTCCGCTATGCAATCTGGTTTCAAAGCTGGTCATGGGTGCACCTCAGCCACGCTCCAGGTTCTAAACGACATCATAACCGCCATCAATAAGAGACATTACGCAGACGTCCCATCTAGACACCTGGAAATGCAAATGCGCTACGCTAAATGCTAAATGTACTCGTTAAAACTCAAACGTTCATTAAAATACACATGCAGGGTATTGAATTAAAGCTACACTCGTTGTGAATCTATCCAACAAGTCAGATTTTTTAAATGCTTTTCGGTGAAAGCATGAGAAGCTATTATCTGATAGCATGCAACACCCCGAAATACCTGAAGGCAACGTAAACAAAATAATTAGCGTAGCCGCCGCTACACAAATAGCAGAAATAAAATATAAAACATTCATTACCTTTGACGAGCTTCTTTGTTGGCACTCCTATATGCCCCATAAACATCACTATTGGGTCTTTTTTTCGATTAAATCGGTCCATATATACCCAAAATATCCATCTATGGAAACTGTGTGATTCAGGAAAAAACACAGTTTCAAAACGCAGCGTCATTTTTTTAAATTAAAAAAGTTGACGATAAACTTTAACAAAACACTTCGAAATACTTTTGTAATCCAACTTTACGTATTAGTAAACGTTAATAATCTATCAAATTGAACACGGGGCGATCTGTATTCAATAGCTCCACGTCTTCAAATCATGTTCGGGAAATATCTCTTCCAAAACGTCCTGTCGGAGACCGGATGGAATGGAATCTCTCTCCTTTGTTTGACCAATAAATATCTCCCAGGAAATTGACAAGACTGAGTGTGGAAGCTGTAGGAATTGCAATCTCTGCCCCATTTAATTTGGTGTCCCTTAAACAATACATGCAAGTGGCGCATGGATATTTTTTATTTTATTTTTTTTTTTATTTTTTTTTGATTTAACCAGTTTTAGAAACGTGAGAGTGTCTTCTATCCACACATACTAATCATATGCATATACTATATTCCTGGCATGAGTAGCAGGACGCTGAAATGTTGCGCGATTTTTAACAGAATGTTCGAAAAAGTAGGGGGTCGACTTTAAGAGGTACCTCCAGATGAGCTTCAATGCCATACAACTCTCCTTCCGTGGCCTCCAACTGCTCTTAAACGCAAGTAAAACTAAATGCATGCTTTTCAATCGATCACTGCCCACACCTGCTCGCCCGTCCTAAAACTGCTCTTAAACGCAAGTAAAACTAAATGCATGCTATTCAATCGATCATTGCCCACACCTGCTCGCCCGTCCAGCATCACTACTCTGGGCGGCTCGGACTTGTAATACGTGGACAACTACAAATACCTGGGTGTCTGGTTAGACTGTAAACTCTCCTCCCAGACTCACATTAAGCATCTCCAATCCAAAATTAAATCTAGAATCGGCTTCCTATATCGCATCAAAGCATCCTTCACTCATGCTGCCAAACATAAAACTGACCATCCTATCAATCCTCGACTTCGGAGATGTCATCTATAAAATAGCCTCCAACACTCTACTCAACAAACTGGATGCAGTCTATCACATTGCCATCCGTTTTGTCACCAAAGCCCCATACACTACCCACCATTGCAACCTGTACGCTCTCGTTGGTTGGCCCTTGCTTCATACTCGTCGCCAAACCCACTGGCTACAGGTTATCTACAAGTCTCTGCTAGGTATATCCCCGCCTTATCTCAGCTCACTGGTCACAATAGCAGCACCCACTCGTAGCACGCGCTCCAGCAGGTATATCTCACTGGTCACCCCCAAAGCCAATTCCTCCTTTGGTCGTCTTTCCTTCCAGTTCTCTGCTGCCCATGACTGGAACGAATTGCAAAAATCTCTGAAGCTGGAGACTCACATCTCCCTCACTAGCTTTAAGCACCAGCTGCCAGAGCAGCTCACATATCACTCCACCTGTACATAGCCCATCTGAAAACAGCCCATCTATCTATCTACCACATCCCCATACTGGTATTTATTTATTTATTTATTTTGCTCCTTTGCACCCCAGTATCTCAACCTGCACATTAATCTTCTGCTGATCTACCATTTCAGTATTTAATTTCTATATTGTAATTACTTCGCCACCATGGCCTATTTATTTCTTAAACTTACCTCATTTGCACTCGCTGTATATAGAATTGTTGTTTTCTTTTGTTCTACTGTATTACTGACTGTATGTTTTGTTTATTCCATGTGTAACTCTGTGTTGTTGTATGTGTCGAATTGCTTCGCTTTATCTTGGCCGGGTCGCAGTTGCAAATGAGAACTTGTTCTCAACTAGTCTACCTGGTTAAATAAAGGTGAAATAAAAAATAGATAGAAAAAATACAGTAGTAGTACAGTAGTACAGCTCTAACCCTAAACCTATCTCAGTGGTACAGCTCTAACCCTAAACCTATCTCAGTGGTACAGCTCTAACCCTAAACCTATCTCAGTGGGACAGCTCTACCCCTACCCCTATCTCAATGGGACAGCTCTAATCCTTATCTCAGTGGTACACCTCCAACCCTAATCCCATTTCAGTAGTACAGCTCTAATCCTAACCCCATTTCAGTAGTACAGCTCTAACCCTAACTCTATCTCAGTGGAACAGCTGTAACCCTATCTCAATAGTACAGCTCTAACCATAACCCTATCTCAGTGGTACAGCTCTAACCCTAAACCTATCTCAGTGGTACAGCTCTAACCCTAAACCTATCTCAGTGGGACAGCTCTACCCCTACCCCTATCTCAATGGGACAGCTCTAATCCTTATCTCAGTGGTACACCTCCAACCCTAATCCCATTTCAGTAGTACAGCTCTAATCCTAACCCCATTTCAGTAGTACAGCTCTAACCCTAACTCTATCTCAGTGGAACAGCTGTAACCCTATCTCAATAGTACAGCTCTAACCATAACCCTATCTCAGTGGTACAGCTCTAACCATAACCCTAACCATAACCCTATCTCAGTCGCACAGCTCTAACCCTAAACCAATCTCAGCTGTACAGTGCTAATCCTAACCCTTTCTCAGTGGTACAGCTCTAACCCTATCTCAGTGGTACAGCTCCAATCCTATCTCAGTGGTACAGCTCTAACCATAACCCTTTTTCAGTAGTACAGCTCTAACCCTAACCCTATCTCAGTGGAACAGCTCTAAACCTTATCTCAGTGGTATAGCTCTAACCCTATCTCATTGGTACAGCTCTAACCCTAACCCTATCTCAGTGGAACAGCTCTAAACCTTATCTCAGTGGTACAGCTCTAACCCTATCTCATTGGTACAGCTCTAACCCTAACCCTATCTCAGTGGAACAGCTCTAAACCTTATCTCAGTGGTACAGCTCTAACCCTATCTCAGTGGTACAGCTCTAACCCTATCCCTATCTCAGTGGAACAGCTCTAAACCTTATCTCAGTGGAACAGCTCTAACCCTAACCCTATCTCAGTGGAACAGCTCTAACCCTATCTCAGTGGTACAGCTGTAACCCTAACCCTATCTCAGTGGTACAGCTCTGCTAGGCTGGTCCGGCTGCCTCTCTGTTCCAATCCCAGAGTTCCAGAGTGCAAGCTGAGATGCCATGCAGGTCCTGACGGGAAACTCTTTAAATTATAGCTCTTCAGGAGGGGAATAGACGCACACATGGACACACACACACACACACACACACACACACAGAACACGCTATGCGTTTTGAAAAGTAATCTGCAAACTGATTCTGTCAGTGGGACTTAGTTACATGTGGTTGACTGCTACAGCTTTCCTCCATAACTGTACTAGGGAGGCCACCTGGGATGAGGAGTGTGTGTGTGTGTGTGTGTGTGTGTGTGTGTGTGTGTGTGTGTGTGTGTGTGTGTGTGTGTGTGTGTGTGTGTGTGTGTGTGTGTGTGTCTGTGTGTGTGTCCATGAGGGAGAGGGTGTTCTCTCTAAATAGACTCTTTGTTAAATATTAACTATCTCCTCTGACAGAGAGCAGACCCCATGTCAACTCACATCTCCACCATGCATAGCACTCACTCATTCACACACACACTGAAAGTCAAACAAATCAATCTGAGAGTGGAATAGACGTACGCATTTACACACACACACACACACACACACACACACACACACACACACACACACACACACACACACACACACAATCTGAGAGGCCTGTGCCATGTCAACTTTCAAATCAAATCAAATTGTATTGATCACATACATGTGTTTAGCAGATGTTATTGCGGGTGTGGCAAAATGCTTGTGTTTCTAGCTCCGACAGTGCAGTAATATCTAAAAAGTCATATCTAACAATTTCACAACATATTCCCAATACACAGAAATCTAAGTTTAGGAATGGAATTAAGAATATATACAGTAAATACTATATAGACGAGAAATGTCAGGGCGGCATAGACTAAAAATACAGTAGAATAAAAAACAGTATATATGTACAGTGGCAATAAAAAGTATGTGAACCCAAGACTGTCTCTCATTGTTGGTAATCAAGCCTACTACTCTTGTGTCGTCTGCAAACTTGATTATTCAGTTGGAGGCGTGCATGGCCACGCAGTCGTGGGTGACAGGGAGTATGGGGGGGGAGGGGGGGGGGGGCTGAGCACCCAAACATGCGCCAGTGTTGAGGTTCAGCGAAGGGAAGGTTTCCTAACTTCACCACCTGGGTACGGCCCGTCAGGAAGTCCAGAACCCAGTTGCACAGGGCGGGGTTCAGACCCAGGGCCTCGAGCTTAATGGTGGGCTTGGATGTTACTATGCTGTTGAACACTGAGCTATAGTCTAACTATAGTCTATAGTCAATGAACAGCATTCTTACATAGGTATTCCTCCAGATGGGATAGGGCACTGTGTAGTGTGATGGTGATTGCATCGTCTGTGGATCTATTGAGGCAGTAAGCAAATTGAAGTGGGTTAAGGGTGACAGGTAAGGTGGAGGTGATATGATCCATGACTAGTCCCTCAAAGCACTTCATGATGACAGAAGTGAGTGCTACGGCGCGATAGTCATTTTGTTCAGTTACCTTAGCTTTCTTGGGAACAGGAACAATGGTGGCCATCTTGATGTGGAGACAGCAGACTGGAATAGGGAGAGATTGAATATGTCCGAAAACACACCAGCCAGCTGGTCTGCGCATGCTCTGAGGATGCAGCTAGGGATACCATCTGTGCCAGCAGCTTTGCAAGGGTTAAATGTCTTACACTCGTCGACCAGGGAGAAGGAGAGCCCACAGTCCTTGGTAGCGGGACATTGTTTAGTGTTTAAGGTGTTTAGTTTGTCGGAAGCAAGACGTCGGTGTCCACGACATGGCTGTTTTTCCTTTTGTAGCCCTTAATTGTCTGTAGACCCTGCCACATACGTCTCTTGTCTGATCAGTTGACTTCTGACTCGTCTCTTCCGACTTTGTCTCTATACTTACATTTTGTCTGCTTGATTGCCTTACAGAGGGAATAACTACATGTTTTGTATTCTGCCATATTCTCAGTCATCTTGTCATGGTTATATGTGGTGGTTTCAGTTTTCCGAGAATGCTGCCATCTTTCCACGGTTTCTGGTTAGAGTAGGTTTTAAAACCTCTTAGGGATTAGCCCCTTTTTTTTGTTGCCTAAAATGACATACCCAGATCTAACTGCTTGTAGCTCAGGCCATGAAGCAAGGTTTTGCATATTATTGGTATCAAGAATGAAAGGAAACACTTTGAAGTTTATGGAAATACGAAAGGAATGTAGTAGAATATAACACAATAGATCTGGGAGAAGATAATACAAAGAAAAAAACAACCGTTCTTTTGTATTTTTTTGTACAATCATCTTTGAAATGCAAGAGAAAGGCCATAATGTATTATTCCAGCCCAGGTGCAATTTAGATTTTGGCCACTAGATGGCATCAGTCTATGTGCAAAGTTTTAGACTGATCCAACGAGCCATTGCATTTCTGTTCAAAAGACTGCTTTCTGCCAATATCAGATATGTCTATGTCCTGGGAAATGTTCTTGTTACTTACAACCTCATGCTAATCGCATTAGCTTATGTTAGCTCAACCGTCCCATTGAAGGGACACTGATCCCAAATAGTCACAGTGGGTGAAACATCTCCAATACACTTCCTGATAAACTCAGTCACCGTATCAGTATATTTTTCTATATTATTCTCGGAAGCTACCCGGAACATATCCCAGTCCACGTGATCAAAACAATCTTGAAGCGTTGATTCCGATTGGTCAGACCAGCTTTCAATAGTCCATAGCACAGGTACTTCCTTTTTGAGTTTCTGCCTATATATATATATATATATTTTTTTTTTTTACATTTATTTTACCTTTATTTAACTAGGCAAGTCAGTTAAGAACAAATTCTTATTTTCAATGACGGCCTAAGAATAGGGGGTTAACTGCCTGTTCAGGGGCAGAACGAGGAGGAGCAAAATGGAGTCGTGGTCAGATTTGCCGAAAGAAGGGTGGGGGAAGACCTTGTAGGCATCCCGGAAGTTGGAGTTGCAGTGATCAATGTTTTAGCAGCGCGATGTGTTGATAAAACTTCAGCAGCTTTTTCATCAAATTTGCTTTGTTAAAATCCTCAGCTACAATAAATACAGGCTCAGGGTTTCCAGTTAATAAAATCCAGTGAAGTTCTTTGAGGGCCATGGTGGTATTGGCTTGAGGGGGATATACACGCCGTGACTTTAACCTAAGAAAATTATCTTGGGAGAGAATACGGTTGTCTTTTGATTGTGAGGTCGGGTGAACAAAAGGACTTGAGTTCCTGTATGTTATCACAATTACACCATGAGTCCTTAATCATGAAACATACACCCTCGCTCTTCTTCTTCCCGGAGAGACATGTATTGCTGTCTGCATGATGAACTGAGAACCCAACTGGCTGGACTGACTCAGACAGTATATCCCGAGAGATCTATGTTTCTGTGAAACAGAGTATGTTACAATCTCTGAGGTCTCTCTGGGAAAGAAACCCTCGCCCTGAGCTTGTCCACATTTGCGAGTAATATACTGGGAAGCAAAGGGTGGTGTCCGTGCCTCCTAAATCAGACTAGAAGACCACTCTGAGTACCTCTCCTCCGCTGGCATTGTTTTGGGTCGGCCTTTGGAATCAGTTCAATTGCCCTGGGGGGTGAAAACAAACGATCCACTTTGGGAAAGTCGTATTCCTGGTCATAATACTGGTAGTGCTGGTGAGTTACCGTCGCTCTGATATCCAATAGTTCTTCCCGGCTGCATGTTACCGTCGCTCTGATATCCAATAGTTCTTCCCGGCTGTATGTAATAACACAAACCATTTCCTGGGCTAAAAATGTAAGAAATAATACATTTAGGGCGGCAGGGTAGCCTAGTGGTTAGAGCGTTGGACTAGTAACCGGAAGGTTGCGAGTTCAAACCCCCGAGCTGACAAGGTACAAATCTGTCGTTCTGCCCCTGAACAGGCAGTTAACCCACTGTTCCCAGGCCGTCATTGAAAATAAGAATTTGTTCTTAACTGACTTGCCTGGTTAAATAAAGGTAAAATAAAATAAAAAACATAAAAAACAAAAACCTGAAAAATGTTCTAAGAGTTAAAAGCAAGACAGCACTCTCTGTCTGCACCATTTTTTCATGTCTCCACCATGCATAGCACTCACTCATTCACACACAAACAGAAACTAACACACAACAATCTTATTTCCACATTGTGTTTCTCAACAGTCATAAGCTAGGTGTGTCTAAGCTAAGTGAGTTAGGTTTGTCTGAGCTAGGTGAGCTAGGTGTGTCTGAGCTAGGTGAGCTAGGTTTGTCTGAGCTAGGTGTGTCTGAGCTAAGTGAGCTAGGTGTGTCTGAGCTAGGTGTGTCTGAGCTAGGTGTGTCTAAGCTAGATGAGCTAGGTGTGTCTGAGCTAAGTGAGCTAGGTGTGTCTGAGATAGGTGTGTCTCATCTAGATATGTCTGAGCTAGATGAGCTAGGTGTGTCTGAGCTAGGTGTGTCTGAGCTAAGTGAGCTTGGTGTGTCTGAGCTAGGTGTGTATGAGCTACTTAAGCTAGGTATGTTTGAGCTAGGTGAGCTAGGTGTGTCTGAGCTAGGTGAGCTGGGTGTGTCTGAGGTAGTTAAGCTAGGTGTAAATTAGCTAAGTGAGCTACGTGTGTCTGAGATAGGTATGTCAGAGTTAGGTGAGCTTGGAGTGTCTTATCTAGGTGAGCTAGGTGTGTCTGAGCTAGGTGAGCTAGGTGTGTCTTAGCCAGGTGTGTCTGAGCTAGGTGTGTCTGAGCTAGGTGTGTCTGAGCTAGGTGAGCTAGGTATGTCTTAGCCAGGTGTGTCTGAGCTAGGTGTGTCTGAGCTGGGTGAGCTAGGTGTGTCTGAGCTAGGTGAGCTAGGTTTTTCTGAGCTAGGTGAGCTAGGTGTGTCTGAGATAGGTTAGCTAGGTGTGTCTGAGCTAGGTGAGCTAGGTATGTCTTAGCCAGGTGTGTCTGAGCTAGGTGTGTCTGAGCTAAGTGAGCTTGGTGTGTCTGAGCTAGGTGTGTATGAGCTACTTAAGCTAGGTATGTTTGAGCTAGGTGAGCTAGGTGTGTCTGAGCTAGGTGAGCTGGGTGTGTCTGAGGTAGTTAAGCTAGGTGTAAATTAGCTAAGTGAGCTACGTGTGTCTGAGATAGGTATGTCAGAGTTAGGTATGTCAGAGTTAGGTGAGCTTGGAGTGTCTTATCTAGGTGAGCTAGGTGTGTCTGAGCTAGGTGAGCTAGGTGTGTCTTAGCCAGGTGTGTCTGAGCTAGGTGTGTCTGAGCTAGGTGTGTCTGAGCTAGGTGAGCTAGGTGTGTCTGAGATAGGTTAGCTAGGTGTGTCTGAGCTAGGTGAGTTCGGTGTGTCTGAGCTAGGTGTGTCTGAGCTAAGTGAGCTAGGTGTGTCTGAGCTAGGTAATCTAGGTGTGTCTGAGCTAGGTGAGCTAGGTTTGTCTGAGCTAGGTGTGTCTGAGCTAGGTGAGCTAGGTGTATCTGAACTAGGTGAGCTAGGTGTCTCTGAGCTAGCTGTGTCTGAGCTAGGTGAACCAGGTGTGTCTGAGCTAGGTGTGTCTGAGTTAGGTGAGCCAGGTGTGTCTGAGTTAATTGAGCTAGGTGTGTTTAAGTTAGGTGTCTCTGAGCTAGGTGTGTCTGAGCTATGTGTGTCTGAGCTAGGTGTGTCTGAGCTATGTGTGTCTGAGCTAGTTGTGTCTGAGCTAGGTGAGCTAGGTGTGTCTGAGTTAGGTGAGCTAGGTGTGTCTGAGTTACATGAGATAGGTGTGTCTGAGTTACATGAGATATGTGTGTCTGAGCTAGGTGAGCTAGGTGTGTCTTAGCCAGGTGTGTCTGAGTTATGTGTGTCTGAGCTAGGTGTGTCTGAGCTAGTTGTGTCTCAGCTAGGTGTGTCTGAGCTAAGTGAGCTAGGTGTGTCTGAGCTAGGTGTGTCTGAGCTAAGTGAGCTTGGTGTGTCTGAGCTAGGTGTGTATGAGCTACTTAAGCTAGGTATGTTTGAGCTAGGTGAGCTAGGTGTGTCTTAGCCAGGTGTGTCTGAGTTATGTGTGTCTGAGCTAGGTGTGTCTGAGCTAGTTGTGTCTCAGCTAGGTGTGTCTGAGCTAAGTGAGCTAGGTGTGTCTGAGCTAGGTGTGTCTGAGCTAAGTGAGCTTGGTGTGTCTGAGCTAGGTGTGTATGAGCTACTTAAGCTAGGTATGTTTGAGCTAGGTGAGCTAGGTGTGTCTGAGCTAGGTGAGCTGGGTGTGTCTGAGGTAGTTAAGCTAGGTGTGTATGAGCTAAGTGAGCTAGATGTGTCTGAGATAGGTATGTCTGAGTTAGGTGAGCTTGGAGTGTCTTATCTAGGTGAGCTAGGTGTGTCTGAGCTAGGTGAGCTAGGTGTGTCTTAGCCAGGTGTGTCTGAGCTAGGTGTGTCTGAGCTAGGTGTGTCTGAGCTAGGTGAGCTAGGTGTGTCTTAGCCAGGTGTGTCTGAGCTAGGTGTGTCTGAGCTGGGTGTGTCTGAGCTAGGTGTGTCTGAGTTACATGTGTCTGAGTTATGTGTGTCTGAGCTAGGTGTGTCTGAGCTAGGTGAGCTAGGTGGGTCTGAGCTAGTTGTGTCTCAGCTAGGTGTGTCTGAGCTAAGTGAGCTAGGTGTGTCTGAGCTAGGTGTGTCTGAGCTAGGTGTGTCTGAGCTAGGTGTGTCTGAGCTAGGTTTGTCTGAGCTAGGTGAGCTAGGTGTGTCTTAGCCAGTTGTGTCTGAGCTAGATGTGTCTGAGCTGGGTGTGTCTGAGCTAGGTGAGCTAGGTGTGTCTGAGTTACGTGTGTCTGAGTTATGTGTGTCTTAGCCAGGTGTGTCTGAGCTAGGTGTGTCTGAGCTAGGTTTGTCTGAGCTAGGTGAGCTAGGTGTGTCTGAGCTAGATGTGTCTGAGCTGGGTGTGTCTGAGCTAGGTGAGCTAGGTGTGTCTGAGCTAGTGTGTCTGAGTTAGATGTGTCTGAGCTACTTGTTTCTTAGTTACGTGTGTCTGAGCTAGGTGTGTCTGAGCTAGGTGAGCTAGGTGTGTCTGAGCTAGTTGTGTCTGAGCTAGGTGAGCTAGGTGTGTCTGAGTTAGGTGAGCTAGGTGTGTCTGAGTTACATGAGATAGGTGTGTCTGAGTTACATGAGATAGGTGTGTCTGAGCTAGGTGAGCTAGGTGTGTCTTAGCCAGGTGTGTCTGAGTTATGTGTGTCTAAGCTAGGTGTGTCTGAGCTAGGTGAGCTAGGTGGGTCTGAGCTAGTTGTGTCTCAGCTAGGTGTGTCTTAGCTAAGTGAGCTAGGTGTGTCTGAGCTAGGTGTGTCTGAGCTAGGTGTGTCTGAGCTAGGTGTGTCTGAGCTAGGTTTGTCTGTGCTAGGTGTGTATGAGCTACTTAAGCTAGGTATGTTTGAGCTAGGTGAGCTAGGTGTGTCTGAGCTAGGTGAGCTGGGTTTGTCTGAGGTAGGTGAGCTAGGTGTGTCTTAGCTGGGTGTGTCTGAGCTGGGTGTTCTGGGTTACGTGTGTCTGAGTTATGTGTGTCTGAGCTAGGTGTGTCTGAGCTAAGTGAGCTAGGTGTGTCTGAGCTAGGTGAGCTGGGTGTGTCTGAGGTAGGTGAGCTAGGTGTGTCTTAGCTGGGTGTGTCTGAGCTGGGTGTTCTGGGTTACGTGTGTCTGAGTTATGTGTGTCTGAGCTAGGTGTGTCTGAGCTAAGTGAGCTAGGTGTGTCTGAGCTAGGTGAGCTGGTTGTGTCTGAGGTAGTTAAGCTAGGTGTGTATGAGCTAGGTGAGCTAGGTGTGTCTGAGCTGGGTGTGTCTGAGCTAGGTGAGCTGGGTGTGTCTGAGGTAGTTAAGCTAGGTGTGTATGAGCTAAGTGAGCTAGGTGTGTCTGAACTAGATGTGTCTGAGCTGGGTGTGTCTGAGCTAGGTGTGTCTGAGTTACATGTGTCTGAGTTATGTGTGTCTGAGCTAGGTGTGTCTGAGCTAGGTGAGCTAGGTGGGTCTGAGCTAGTTGTGTCTCAGCTAGGTGTGTCTGAGCTAAGTGAGCTAGGTGTGTCTGAGCTAGGTGTGTCTGAGCTAGGTGTGTCTGAGCTAGGTGTGTCTGAGCTAGGTTTGTCTGAGCTAGGTGAGCTAGGTGTGTCTTAGCCAGTTGTGTCTGAGCTAGATGTGTCTGAGCTGGGTGTGTCTGAGCTAGGTGAGCTAGGTGTGTCTGAGTTACGTGTGTCTGAGTTATGTGTGTCTTAGCCAGGTGTGTCTGAGCTAGGTGTGTCTGAGCTAGGTTTGTCTGAGCTAGGTGAGCTAGGTGTGTCTGAGCTAGATGTGTCTGAGCTGGGTGTGTCTGAGCTAGGTGAGCTAGGTGTGTCTGAGCTAGTGTGTCTGAGTTAGATGTGTCTGAGCTACTTGTTTCTTAGTTACGTGTGTCTGAGCTAGGTGTGTCTGAGCTAGGTGAGCTAGGTGTGTCTGAGCTAGTTGTGTCTGAGCTAGGTGAGCTAGGTGTGTCTGAGTTAGGTGAGCTAGGTGTGTCTGAGTTACATGAGATAGGTGTGTCTGAGTTACATGAGATAGGTGTGTCTGAGCTGGGTGTGTCTGAGCTAGGTGAGCTGGGTGTGTCTGAGGTAGTTAAGCTAGGTGTGTATGAGCTAAGTGAGCTAGGTGTGTCTGAACTAGATGTGTCTGAGCTGGGTGTGTCTGAGCTAGGTGAGCTAGGTGTGTCTGAGTTACGTGTGTCTGAGTTATGTGTGTCTTAGCCAGGTGTGTCTGAGCTAGGTGTGTCTGAGCTAGGTTTGTCTGAGCTAGGTGAGCTAGGTGTGTCTTAGCCAGGTGTGTCTGAGCTAGGTGTGTCTGAGCTGGGTGTGTCTGAGCTAGGTGAGCTAGGTGTGTCTGAGTTACGTGTGTCTGAGTTATGTGTGTCTTAGCCAGGTGTGTGAGCTAGGTGAGCTAGGTGTGTCTTAGCCAGGTGTGTCTGAGCTAGATGTGTCTGAGCTGGGTGTGTCTGAGTTACGTGTGTCTGAGTTATGTGTGTCTGAGCTAGGTGTGTCTGAGCTAGGTGTGTCTGAGCTAGGTGAGCTAGGTGGGTCTGAGCTAGGTGTGTCTGAGCTAGGTGTGTCTGAGCTAGGTGTGTCTGAGCTAGGTGAGCTAGGTGTGTTTTAGCCAGGTGTGTCTGAGTTATGTGTGTCTGAGCTAGGTGTGTCTGAGCTAGGTGAGCTAGGTGGGTCTGAGCTAGTTGTGTCTCAGGTAGGTGTCTCTGAGCTAAGTGAGCTAGGTGTGTCTGAGCTAGGTGTGTCTGAGCTAGGTGTGTCTGAGCTAGGTTTGTCTGAGCTAGGTTTGTCTGAGCTAGGTGAACTAGGTGTGTCTTAGCCAGGTGTGTCTGAGCTAGATGTGTCTGAGCTGGGTGTGTCTGAGCTAGGTGAGCTAGGTGTGTCTGAGTTACGTGTGTCTGAGTTATGTGTGTCTTAGCCAGGTGTGTCTGAGCTACGTGTGTCTGAGCTAGGTTTGTCTGAGCTAGTTGAGCTAGGTGTGTCTTAGCCAGGTGTGTCTGAGCTAGATGTGTCTGAGCTGGGTGTGTCTGAGCTAGGTGAGCTAGGTGTGTCTGAGTTACGTGTGTCTGAGTTATGTGTGTTTGAGCTAGGTGTGTCTGAGCTAGGTGAGCTAGGTGGGTCTGAGCTAGGTGTGTTTGAGCTACTTAAGCTAGGTATGTTTGATCTAGGTGAGCAAGGTGTCTGAGCTAGGTGAGCTGTTTGTGTCTGTGGTAGTTAAGCTAGGAGTGTCTTATCTAGGTGAGCTAGGTGTGTCTGAGCTAGGTGAGCTAGGTGTGTCTTAGCCAGGTGTGTCTGAGCTAGGTGTGTCTGAGCTAGGTGTGTCTGAGCTAGGTGAGCTAGGTGTGTCTTAGCCAGGTGTGTCTGAGTAATGTGTGTCTGAGCTAGGTGTGTCTGAGCTAGGTGAGCTAGGTGGGTCTGAGCTAGTTGTGTCTCAGCTAGGTGTGTCTGAGCTAAGTGAGCTAGGTGTGTCTGAGCTAGGTGTGTCTGAGCTAAGTGAGCTTGGTGTGTCTGAGCTAGGTGTGTATGAGCTACTTTAGGTAGGTATGTTTGAGCTAGGTGAGCTAGGTGTGTCTGAGCTAGGTGAGCTGGGAGTGTCTGAGGTAGTTAAGCTAGGTGTGTATGAGCTAAGTGAGCTAGGTGTGTCTGAGATAGGTATGTCTGAGTTAGGTGAGCTTGGAGTGTCTTATCTATTTGAGCTAGATGTGTCTTAGCCAGGTGTGTCTGAGCTAGGTGTGTCTGAGCTAGGTGTGTATGAGCTAGGTGAGCTAGGTGTGTCTTAGCCAGGTGTGTCTGAGCTAGGTGTGTCTGAGCTGGGTGTGTCTGAGCTAGGTGTGTCTGAGTTACGTGAGCTTGGAGTGTCTTATCTAGGTTAGCTAGGTGTGTCTGAGCTAGGTGAGCTAGGTGTGTCTTAGCCAGGTGTGTCTGAGCTAGGTGTGTCTGAGCTAGGTGAGCTAGGTGTGTCTTAGCCAGGTGTGTCTGAGCTAGGTGTGTCTGACATGGGTGTGTCTGAGCTAGGTGTGTCTGAGTTACGTGTGTATGAGTTATGTGTGTCTGAGCTAGGTGTGTCTGAGCTAGGTGAGCTAGGTGGGTCTGAACTAGGTGTGTCTGAGCTAGGTGTGTCTCAGCTAGGTGTATCTGAGCTAAGTGAGCAAGGTGTGTCTGAGCTAGGTGAGCTGGGTGTGTCTGAGGTAGTTAAGCTAGGTGTGTCTTAGTCAGGTGTGTCTGAGCTAGGTGTGTCTGAGCTGGGTGTGTCTGAGCTAGGTGAGCTAGGTGTTTCTGAGTTACGTGTGTCTGAGTTATGTGTGTCTTAGCCAGGTGTGTCTGAGCTAGGTGTGTCTGAGCTAGGTGAGCTAGGTGTGTCTTAGTCAGGTGTGTCTGAGATAGATGTGTCTGAGCTAGGTGTGTCTGAGCTAAGTGTGTATGAGCTACTTAAGCTAGGTATGTTTGAGCTAGGTGAGCTAGGTGTGTCTGAGCTAGATGAGCTGGGTGTGTCTGAGGTAGTTAAGCTAGGTGTGTATGAGCTAAGTGAGCTAGGTGTGTCTGAGATAGGTATGTCTGAGTTAGTTGAGCTTGGAGTGTCTTATCTAGGTGAGCTAGGTGTGTCTGAGCTAGGTGAGCTAGTCGTGTCTTAGCCAGGTGTGTCTGAGCTAGGTGTGTCTGAGCTAGGTGTGTCTGAGCTAGGTGAGCTAGGTGTGTCTTAGCCAGATGTGTCTGAGCTAGGTGTGTCTGAGCTGGGTGTGTCTGAGCTAGGTGTGTCTGAGTTACGTGTGTCTGAGTTATGTGTGTCTGAGCTAGGTGTGTCTGAGCTAGGTGAGCTGGGTGGGTCTGAGCTAGGTCTGTCTGAGATAGATGAGCTGGGTGTGTCTGAGGTAGTTAAGCTAGGTGTGTATGAGCTAAGTGAGCTAGGTGTGTCTGAGATAGGTATGTCTGAGTTAGGTGAGCTTGGAGTGTCTTATCTAGGTGAGCTAGGTGTGTCTGAGGTAGTTAAGCTAGGTGTGTCTTAGCCAGGTGTGTCTGAGCTAGGTGTGTCTGAGCTGGGTGTGTCTGAGCTAGGTGAGCTAGGTGTTTCTGAGTTAGGTGTGTCTGAGTTATGTGTGTCTTAGCCAGGTGTGTCTGAGCTAGGTGTGTCTGAGCTAGGTGAGCTAGGTGTGTCTTAGCCAGGTGTGTCTGAGATAGATGTGTCTGAGCTGGGTGTGTCTGAGCTAGGTGAGCTAGGTGTGTCTGAGTTATGTGTGTCTGAGCTAGGTGTGTCTGAGCTAGGTGTGTCTGAGCTAGGTGTGTCTGAGCTAAGTGAGCTTGGTGTGTCTGAGCTAGGTGTGTATGAGCTACTTAAGCTAGGTATGTTTGAGCTAGGTGAGCTAGGTGTGTCTGAGCTAGGTGAGCTAGGTGTGTCTGAGGTAGTTAAGCTAGGTGTATATGAGCTAAGTGAGCTAGGTGTGTCTGAGATAGGTATGTCTGAGTTAGGTGAGCTAGGTGTGTCTTAGCCAGGTGTGTCTGAGCTAGGTGTGTCTGAGCTGGGTGTGTCTGAGCTAGGTGAGCTAGGTGTGTCTGAGTTACGTCTGTCTGAGTTATGTGTGTCTTAGCCAGGTGTGTCTGAGCTAGGTGTGTCTGAGCTAGGTGTGTCTGAGCTAGGTGAGCTAGGTGGGTCTGAGCTAGGTTTGTCTGAGCTAGGTTTGTCTCAGCTAGGTGTGTCTGAGCTAAGTGAGCTTGGTGTGTCTGAGCTAGGTGTGTATGAGCTACTTTAGGTAGGTATGCTTGAGCTAGGTGAGCTAGGTGTGTCTGAGCTAGGTGAGCTGGGTGTGTCTGAGGTAGTTAAGCTAGGTGTGTATGAGCTAAGTGAGCTAGGTATGTCTGAGTTAGGTTAGCTTGGAGTGTCTTATCTATTTGAGCTAGATGTGTCTTAGCCAGGTGTGTCTGAGCTAGGTGTGTCTGAGCTAGGTGTGTATGAGCTAGGTGAGCTAGGTGTGTCTTAGCCAGGTGTGTCTGAGCTAGGTGTGTCTGAGCTGGGTGTGTCTGAGCTAGGTGTGTCTGAGTTACGTGAGCTTGGAGTGTCTTATCTAGGTTAGCTAGGTGTGTCTGAGCTAGGTGAGCTAGGTGTGTCTTAGCCAGGTGTGTCTGAGCTAGGTGTGTCTGAGCTAGGTGTGTCTGAGCTAGGTGAGCTAGGTGTGTCTTAGCCAGGTGTGTCTGAGCTAGGTGTGTCTGACATGGGTGTGTCTGAGCTAGGTGTGTCTGAGTTACGTGTGTATGAGTTATGTGTGTCTGAGCTAGGTGTGTCTGAGCTAGGTGAGCTAGGTGGGTCTGAGCTAGGTGTGTCTGAGCTAGGTGTGTCTCAGCTAGGTGTATCTGAGCTAAGTGAGCTCGGTGTGTCTGAGCTAGGTGAGCTGGGTGTGTCTGAGGTAGTTAAGCTAGGTGTGTCTTAGCCAGGTGTGTCTGAGCTAGGTGTGTCTGAGCTGGGTGTGTCTGAGCTAGGTGAGCTAGGTGTTTCTGAGTTACGTGTGTCTGAGTTATGTGTGTCTTAGCCAGGTGTGTCTGAGCTAGGTGTGTCTGAGCTAGGTGTGTCTTAGCCAGGTGTGTCTGAGATAGATGTGTCTAAGCTGGGTGTGTCTGAGCTAGGTGAGCTAGGTGTGTCTGAGTTACGTGTGTCTGAGTTATGTGTGTCTGAGCTAGGTGTGTCTGAGCTAGGTGAGCTAGGTGGGTCTGAGCTAGGTGTGTCTGAGCTAGGTGTGTCTGAGCTAAGTGAGCTTGGTGTGTCTGAGCTAGGTGTGTATGAGCTACTTAAGCTAGGTATGTTTGAGCTAGGTGAGCTAGGTGTGTCTGAGCTAGGTGAGCTAGGTGTGTCTGAGGTAGTTAAGCTAGGTGTATATGAGCTAAGTGAGCTAGGTGTGTCTGAGATAGGTATGTCTGAGTTAGGTGAGCTAGGTGTGTCTTAGCCAGGTGTGTCTGAGCTAGGTGTGTCTGAGCTGGGTGTGTCTGAGCTAGGTGAGCTAGGTGTGTCTGAGTTACGTCTGTCTGAGTTATGTGTGTCTTAGCCAGGTGTGTCTGAGCTAGGTGTGTCTGAGCTAGGTGTGTCTGAGCTAGGTGAGCTAGGTGTGTCTTAGCCAGGTGTGTCTGAGCTAGATGTGTCTGAGCTGGGTGTGTCTGAGCTAGGTGAGCTAGGTGTGTCTGAGTTACATCTGTCTGAGTTATGTGTGTCTTAGCCAGGTGTGTCTGAGCTAGGTGTGTCTGAGCTAGGTGTGTCTGAGCTAGGTGAGCTAGGTGTGTCTTAGCCAGGTGTGTCTGAGCTAGATGTGTCTGAGCTGAGTGTGTCTGAGCTAGGTGAGCTAGGTGTGTCTGAGTTACGTGTGTCTGAGTTATGTGTGTATGAGCTAGGTGTGTCTGAGCTAGGTTATCTAGGTGGGTTTGAGCTAGGTGTGTCTGAGCTAGGTGTGTCTCAGCTAGGTGTGTCTGAGCTAAGTGAGCTAGGTGTGTCTGAGCTAGGTGTGTATGAGCTACTTAAGCTAGGTATGTTTGAGCTAGGTGAGCTAGGTGTGTCTGATTTAGGTGAGCTGGGTGTGTCTGAGGTAGTTAAGCTAGGTGTGTATGAGCTAAGTGAGCTAGGTGTGTCTGAGATAGGTATGTCTGAGTTAGGTGAGCTTGGAGTGTCTTATCTAGGTGAGCTAGGTGTGTCTGAGCTAGGTGAGCTAGGTGTGTCTTAGCCAGGTGTGTCTGAGCTAGGTGTGTCTGAGCTAGGTGTGCCTGAGCTAGGTGTGTCTGAGCTAGGTGAGCTGTGTGTGTCTGAGCCAGGTGTGTCAGAGGTACTTGAGCTAGGTGTGTCTGAGCAAGGTGAGATAGGTGAGCTATGTATGTCTAAGCTAGGTGAGCTAGGTGTGTCTGAGCTAGGTGAACCAGGTGTGTCTGAGCTAGGTAACCTAGGTGTGTCTGAGCTAGGTGAGCTAGGTATGTCTGAGCTGGGTGTGGCTGAGCTAGGTGATTTAGGTGTCTCTGAGCTAGCTGTGTCTGAGCTAGGTGAACCAGGTGTGTCTGAGATAGAGTTGTCTGAGCTACATAAGCTAGGTTTGTCTGAGCTAGGTCAAGTAGGTGTGTCTGAGCTAGGTGAGTCTGAGTTAGGTGAGCCAGGTGTGTCTGAGCTAATTGAGCTAGATGTGTTTGAGTTAGGTGTGTCTGAGCTAGGTGTGTCTGAGCTTGGTGTGTTAGAGCTACGTGTGTTAGAGCTAGGTGTGTCTGAGATAGGTGAACTAGGTTTGTCTGAGCTAGGTGAAAAAGGTGTGTCTGAGCTAGGTGTGTCGGAGCTAGGTGTGTCTGAGCTAGGTGAGCTAGGTGTGTTTGAGTTAGGTGTGTCTGAGCTACGTGTGTTAGAGCTACGTGTGTCAGAGCTAGGTGTGTCTGAACTAGTTGTTTTTGAGTTAGGTGTGTCTGAGCTAGTGTGTCTGAGCTAGGTGTGTCTGAGCTAGGTGTGTCTGAGCTTGGTGTGTTAGAGCTTGGTGTGTTAGAGGTAGGTGTGTTAGAGCTAGGTGTGTCTGAGATAGGTGAACTAGGTGTGTCTGAGCTAGTTGAAAAAGGTGTTTCTGAGCTAGGTGAGATAGGTGTGTCTGAGCTAGGTGTGTCGGAGCTAGGTGTGTCTGAGCTACGTGAGCTAGGTGTGTTTGAGTTAGGTGTGTCTGAGCTAGGTGTGTCTGAGCTAGTTGTTTTTGAGTTAGGTGTGCCTGAGCTAGTGTGTCTGAGTTAGATGTTTCTGAGCTACTTGTTTCTTAGTTATGTGTGTCTGAGCTAGGTATGTCTGAGCTAGTTGTGTCTGAGCTAGGTGTGTCTGAGTTAGGTGAGCTAGGTCTGTCTGAGCTAGGTGAGCTAGGTATGTCTGAGTTAGGTGAGCTAGGTCTGTCTGAGCTAGGTGAGCTAGGTGTGTCTGAGTTAGGTGAGCTATGTCTCTCTGAGCTAGGTAAGCTAGGTGTGTCTGAGTTAGGTGAGCTAGGTCTGTCTGAGCTAGGTGAGCTAGGTATGTCTGAGTTAGGTGAGCTAGGTCTGTCTGAGCTAGGTGAGCTAGGTGTGTCTGAGTTAGGTGAGCTATGTCTCTCTGAGCTAGGTAAGCTAGGTATGTCTGAGTTAGGTGAGCTAGGTCTGTCTGAGCTAGGTGAGCTAGGTATGTCTGAGCTAGGTGAGCTCGGTGTGTCTGAGTTACATGACCTAGGTGTGTCTGAGTTAGGTGTGTCTGAGTTACGTGTGTATGAGTTATGTGTGTCTGAGCTAGGTGTGTCTGAGCTAGGTGAGCTAGGTGTGTCTTAGCCAGGTGTGTCTGAGCTAGGTGTGTCTGAGCTGGGTGTGTCTGAGCTAGGTGAGCTAGGTGTGTCTGAGTTACGTGTGTCTGAGTTATGTGTGTCTTAGCCAGGTGTGTCTGAGCTAGGTGTGTCTGAGCTAGGTGAGCTAGGTGTGTCTTAGCCAGGTGTGTCTGAGATAGATGTGTCTGAGCTGGGTGTGTCTGAGCTAGGTGAGCTAGGTGTGTCTGAGTTACGTGTGTCTGAGTTATGTGTGTCTGAGCTAGGTGTGTCTGAGCTAGGTGAGCTAGGTGGGTCTGAGCTAGGTGTGTCTGAGCTAGGTGTGTCTCAGCTACGTAGGTGTGTCTGAGCTGAGTGAGCTAGGTGTGTCTGAGCTAGGTGTGTCTGAGCTAAGTGAGCTTGGTGTGTCTGAGCTAGGTGTGTATGAGCTACTTAAGCTTGGTATGTTTGAGCTAGGTGAGCTAGGTGTGTCTGAGCTAGGTGAGCTGGGTGTGTCTGAGGTAGTTAAGCTAGGTGTATATGAGCTAAGTGAGCTAGGTGTGTCTGAGCTAGGTGTGTCTGAGCAGGGTGTGTCTGAGCTAGGTGAGCTGGGTGTGTCTGAGGTAGTTAAGCTAGGTGTATATGAGCTAAGTGAGCCAGGTGTGTCTGAGCTAGGTGTGTCTGAGCTGGGTGTGTCTGAGCTAGGTGAGCTAGGTGTGTCTGAGTTACGTGTGTCTGAGTTATGTGTGTCTTAGCCAGGTGTGTCTGAGCTAGGTGTGTCTGAGCTAGGTGTGTCTGAGCTAGGTGAGCTAGGTGTGTCTTAGCCAGGTGTGTCTGAGATAGATGTGTCTGAGCTGGGTGTGTCTGAGCTAGGTGAGCTAGGTGTGTCTGAGTTACGTGTGTCTGAGTTATGTGTGTCTGAGCTAGGTGTGTCTGAGCTAGGTTAGCTAGGTGGGTCTGAGCTAGGTGTGTCTGAGCTAGGTGTGTCTCAGCTAGGTGTGTCTGAGCTAAGTGAGCTTGGTGTGTCTGAGCTAGGTGTGTATGAGCTACTTAAGCTAGGTATGTTTGAGCTAGGTGAGCTAGGCGTGTCTGAGCTAGGTGAGCTGGGTGTGTCTGAGGTAGTTAAGCTAGGTGTGTATGAGCTAAGTGAGCTAGGTGTGTCTGAGATAGGTATGTCTGAGTTAGGTGAGCTTGGAGTGTCTTATCTAGGTGAGCTAGGTGTGTCTGAGCTAGGTGAGCTAGGTGTGTCTTAGCCAGGTGTGTCTGAGCTAGGTGTGTCTGAGCTAGGTGTGTCTGAGCTAGGTGTGTCTGAGGTACTTGAGCTAGGTGTGTCTGAGCAAGGTGAGATAGGTGAGCTATGTATGTCTAAGCTAGGTGAGCTAGGTGTGTCTGAGCTAGGTGTCTCTGAGCTAGCTTTGTCTGAGCTAGGTGAACCAGGTGTGTCTGAGCTAGGTAACCTAGGTGTGTCTGAGCTAGGTGAGCTAGGTATGTCTGAGCTGGGTGTGTCTGAGCTAGGTAAGCTAGGTGTGTCTGAGCTAGGTGAGCTAGGTGTCTCTGAGCTAGCTGTGTCTGAGCTAGGTGAACCAGGTGTGTCTGAGATAGAGTTGTCTGAGCTACATGAGCTAGGTTTGTCTGAGCTAGGTCAAGTAGGTGTGTCTGATCTAGGTGAGTCTGAGTTAGGTGAGCCAGGTGTGTCTGAGCTAATTGAGCTAGATGTGTTTGAGTTAGGTGTGTCTGAGCTAGGTGTGTCTGAGCTTGGTGTGTTAGAGCTACGTGTGTCTGAGATAGGTGAACTAGGTTTGTCTGAGCTAGGTGAAAAAGGTGTGTCTGAGCTAGGTGTGTCGGAGCTAGGTGTGTCTGAGCTAGGTGAGATAGGTGTGTCTGAGCTAGGTGTGTCGGAGCTAGGTGTGTCTGAGCTACGTGAGCTCGGTGTGTTTGAGTTAGGTGTGTCTGAGCTAGGTGTGTCTGAGCTAGTTGTTTTTTAGTTAGGTGTGCCTGAGCTAGTGTGTCTGAGTTAGATGTTTCTGAGCTACTTGTTTCTTAGTTACGTGTGTCTGAGCTAGGTATGTCTGAGCTAGTTGTGTCTGAGCTAGGTGAGCTAGGTGTGTCTGAGTTAGGTGAGCTAGGTCTGTCTGAGCTAGGTGAGCTAGGTATGTCTGAGTTAGGTGAGCTAGGTCTGTCTGAGCTAGGTGAGCTAGGTGTGTCTGAGTTAGGTGAGCTATGTCTCTCTGAGCTAGGTGAGCTAGGTATGTCTGAGTTAGGTGAGCTAGGTCTGTCTGAGCTAGGTGAGCTCGGTGTGTCTGAGTTACATGACCTAGGTGTGTCTGAGTTACATGAGCTAGGTGTGTCTGAGCTAGGTGTGTCTGAGCTAGGTGTGTCTGAGCTAGGTGTGTCTGAGCTAGGTGTATCTGAGCTACGTGTGTCTGAGCTACATGTGTCTGAGCTAGGTGAGCTAGGTGTGTCTGAGCTAGGTGTGTCTGAGCTAGGTGAGCTAGGTGAGTCTGAGCTAGGTGAGCTAGTTGTGTCTGATCTAGGTGAGCTAGGTGTGTCTGAGTTACATGAGCTAGGTGTTTCTGTGCAAGGTGTGCTAGGTGTGTCTGAGCTAGGTGTGTCTGACTATCATGGAAAATAAGAATTTGTTCTTACCTGACTTGCCTAGTTAACTAAAGTTAAAATAAAATAAAAAATATAGGGGAGATTTGTGTTTCTGAGTTTGTTTTTTTCTGAGCTATTTGAACTAGGTGTGTCTTAGACAGGTTTGTCAGAGCTAGGTGTGTCTGAGCTAGGTGTTCCTGAGCTATGTGAGCTAGGTGTGTTTCAGCTAGGTGTGCTAGATGTGTCTGAGCTCGGTGAGCTTGGTTTGTCTGAGCTAGGTGAGCTAAGGGTATTTGATATACACTGCTCAAAAAAATAAAGGGAACACTAAAATAACACATCCTAGATCTGCATGAATGAAATATTCTTATTAAATACTTTTTTCTTTACATAGTTGAATGTGCTGACAACAAAATCACACAAAAATGATCAATGGAAATCAAATTTACCAACCCATGGAAGTCTGGATTTGGAGTCACACTCAAAATTAAAGTGGAAAACCACACTAGAGGCTGATCCAACTTTGATGTAATGTCCTCAAAACAAGTCAAAATGAGGCTCAGTAGTGTGTGTGGCCTCCACGTGCCTGTATGACCTCCCTACAATGCCTGGGCATGCTCCTGATGAGGTGGCGGATGGTCTCCTGAGGGATCTCCTCCCAGACCTGGACTAAAGCATCCGCCAACTCCTGGACAGTCTGTAGTGCAACGTGTCGTTGGTGGATGGAGCGAGACATGATGTCCCAGATGTGCTCAATTGGATTCAGGTCTGGGTAACAGGCGGGCCAGTCCATAGCATCAATGCCTTCCTCTTGCAGGAACTGCTGACACACTCCAGCCACATGAGGTCTAGCATTGTCTTGCATTAGGAGGAACCCAGGGCCAACCGCACCAGCATATGGTCTCACAAGGGGTCTGAGGATCTCATCTCAGTACCTAATGGCAGTCAGGCTACCTCTGGCGAACATATGGAGGGCTGTGCGGCCCCCGAAAGAAATGCCACCCCACACCATGACTGACCCACCGCCAACCCGGTCATGCTGGAAGATGTTGCAGGCAGCAGAACGTTCTCCACGGCGTCTCCAGACTGTCACGTCTGTAACATGTGCTCAGTGTGAACCTGCTTTCATCTGTGAAGAGCAGAGGGCGCCAGTGGCGAATTTGCCAATCTTGGTGTTCTCTGGCAAATGAAAAACGTCCTGCACGGTGTTGGGCTGTAAGCACAACCCCCACCTGTGGACGTCGGGCCCTCATACCACCCTCATGGAGTCTGTTTCTGACCGTTTGAGCAGACATGTGCACATTTGTGGCGTGCTGGAGGTCATTTTGCAGGGCTCTGGCAGAGCTGCTCCGGCTCCTCCTTGCACAAAGGCAGAGGTAGCGGTCCTGCTGCTGGGTTGTTGCCCTCCTACGGCCTCCTCCACGTCTCCTGATGTACTGGCCTGTCTCCTGGTAGCGCCTCCATGCTCTGGACACTACGCTGACAGACACAGCAAACCTTCTTGCCACAGCTCGCATTGATGTGCCATCCTGGATGAGCTGCACTACCTGAGGCACTTGTGTGGGTTGTAGACTCTGTCTCATGCTACCACTAGAGTGAAAGCACCGCCAGCATTCAAAAGTGACCAAAACATCAGCCAGGAAGCATAGGAACTGAGAAGTGGTATGTGGTCCCCACCTCCAGAACCACTCCTTTATTGGGGGTGTCTTGCTAATTGCCTATAATTTCCACCTGTTGTCTATTCCATTTGCACAACAGCATGTGAAATGTATTGTCAATCAGTGTTGCTTCCTAAGTGGACAGTTTGATTTCACAGAAGTGTGATTGACTTGGAGTTACATTGTGTTGTTTAAGTGTTCCCTTTAATTTTTTGAGCAGTGTATAATTCATTGTTCTGGGTCTTTTTAGGCTTTGTGTCATTTTAGTATAGAATTGGTATTTTACTAAGATCATGCAATGTATATTTTAATACTTGACTCTTAACCTGTCAAACTGTTAGCCAGTCTGAGTGTTATACTTTTAGCCTGTTAGCGTGTTTTCCTGCTTGCCAGTCAGACTGGTAGCATGTTAGCCTGTTGGCCAATCAGTCTTTTGGCCTGTTAGCCAGTCTGAGTGTAATCATGTTAGCCTGTTAGCAGTCAGTCTCATATCCTGTTAGCCAGTCAGACTGTCAGGCTGTTAACCTGTCAGTCTGTTAGCCAGTTATCCTCTTGGTCAGTCAGACTGTTAGCCTGTTGGCAGTTGGAGTGTTATCCTGTTTCACTGCACCAGAGAGAGAGATCAAGAGGGAGAGAGAGGTAGAGAAAGACAAAGACAGACATGAGGTAAAACTGCCCCCCCAGTCTTTGTCCCACTACTACCAACTCCCTAATTTACCCCTGCCACCCACCCACCCACCCACACAGACTTCCTGTTAGCCTGTAAGTCTCCTAGACCAGAGTGGTGAGAAACTCTGCCCTGCTGTAGTTGTCACTTCAGATGTGCTGCAGAGGGTGTATGTGTGTGTGTGTTTTTGCATGTGTGTGTGTGTGGAGGGGGGGGGGGGTCTAGGGCTGTGCCTCAGGGCCTCGCATGCGCTACAAAAGACTCCACTCAACTCTGGTTAGTTCTCTCTACTACCATATAAGCACTGACGGACCACACACATTCCAGAAGATTATTGAAATGACTGGTGTGTGTGTGTGTGTGTGTGTGTGTGTGTGTGTGTGTGTGTGTGTGTGTGTGTGTGTGTGTGTGTGTGTGTGTGTGTGTGTGTGTGTGTGTGTGTGTGTGTGTGTGTGTGTTTGATAGTTGCATCATGTTGATTTGTGGTTCCAGTGTGTGTTTATGTTTGTAACAGCTCAGATGAGGACTGGCTCCAGGCAGCTGGTTTGCTCCAGGCCACGTTCAGTTCTGTCGAGGCGTGTTAGTCCCCAACCAACCTGTCACCCCCAGCTAGAGATTGATAGCATAGCACACACACACACACACACACACACACACACACACACACACACACACACACACACACACGCACACGCACACGCACTCACACTCACACTCTGTAGTATAACCATTATAACTTTTAACGAATCAAAACGAATCATAATGCCAGTAAAAAGTAAAATGACCAAAGTTGCTAAGCTTCAACAAATGTCAAAATATCTCCTTCATTTGGCAAAACGAGTTGATTATACAGGTAGCAGATCAGCTCATGAATAACGGGGAGATGAAAAGTGGAAATAGTTTAAATCTTAACAGAGACCAAATCTGTTTGAAAATATCCATATATACTCTCAAACAGTTTGTTGATCACACTTTCTCTACTGAAGCTCTCATATGGACAGCAATAGGAGACAGCTCAGAGAAGCTCTCATATGGACAGCAATAAGAGACAGCTCAGAGAAGCTCTCATATGGACAGCAATAAGAGACAGCTCAGAGAAGCTCTCATATGGACAGCAATAGAAGACAGCTCAGAGACATGTTACAATGGTATTTTAACATGCATAGGCAAGAAACATGCTTTGATAATGCAACCTATGGATTAAGTTTAGTTTTTGAGCTTCTAGTAATGAAATCTATGCAGCCTACTCAATCACTTTTTATAGCTACTGTTTACTGGCCTCCTGGGCCGTATACAGCTTTCCTCACTGAGTTCCCTGAATTCCTATCGGACCTCGTAATCATGGCAGGTAAAATTCACAGTTTTGGTGACTTCAATATTCACATGGATAAGTCCATAGACCCTCTCCAAAAGGCTTTCGGAGCTATCAACAACTCAGTGGGTTTTGTCTAACATGTCTCGAGACCTACGCATTGCCATAATCATACCCTGGATATAGTTTTGTCCTGTTGAATTGATATTGTGGATCTAAATGTTTTTCCTTATAATCCTGGACTCTCGGTCCACGATTTTAATAAGTTTGCATCGCAACAAATAATTAGCTCAGATCCCAACCAAGGATTATCAAGAGCCGTGCTATAAATTCTCGGACAACCCAAAGATTCCTAGTTGCCCTTCGAGACTCCCTCTTACCTACCCAAGGATGTCAGAGTACAGAAATCAGTTAACTACCTAACTCAGGATCTAAACTTACATTTGCATAATACCCTTGATGCAGTCGTATGGCTAAAAACAAATAAACAATTGTCACAAGAAACTAGCTCCCTGGTATACAGAAAATACCAGAGCCCTGAAACAAGCTTATATAAAATTTGAACGGAAATTATGTTCCAACAAATTGGAAGTGTTCCGACTAGCTTGGAAAGACAGTACCATGCAAAAACGTCCTCACTGCTGCATCAATAAGCCTATTATTCAAACCTGATTGAGAATAAAAACTATCAAAAATGTATTTCAGATTCTGTCTCAAAGCTAACTTAAAAGCTGCTCCTATTTTGGATGTAGTCTTGTGGCGCGTGTGGATGAGGGCGCGCACTTCATTATTTATCTCCGGTATTGAAAATACTATTCTCCGTCTTAAATTGTATCATTTATTTACATATTAGGGTACCTAAGGATTGTTTAGAAACATTGTTTGAGCGTGTAAACAAAGCTTATTGGTAACAAAGTTTATTGGTAACTTTTGGGATTCCTTTGTATGCATTTTGAACGAGGGAAACCGGTGGATTACTGAATCAAGCACGCCAACTAAAATGACTTTTTTGGGATATAAAGAAGGACTTTATCGAACAAAACAACCATTTGTTATGTAGCTGGGACCCTTGGGATTGCAAACAGAGGAAGATCTTCAAAGGTAAGTGATTTATTTTATCACTACTTCTGACTTTCATGACGCCTCTGCTTGTTTGGAAAATGTTTGTAATGCTTTTGTACGCGGGGCACTGTTCTCAGATAATCGCATGGTATGCTTTCGCCGTAAATCCTTTTTGAAAATCTGACAAAGCGGATGGATTAAGAAGTTAAGCTTTTAAATGATGTAAGACACTTGTATTTTCATGAATGTTTAATATTACAAATGTTGTATTTTGAATTTCGCGCTCCGCAATTTCACCTGATGTTGTCGAGGTGGGACACTGTCTTAACAAACCTCCAGATGAGCTTCAATGCCATACAACTCCCCTTCCGTGGCCTCCAGTTGCTCTTAAATGCAAGTAAAACTAAATGCATGCTCTTCAACCGATCACTGCCCGCACCTCCCCACCCGTCCAGCATCACCACTCTGGACGGTTCTGACTTATGTGGACAATATGTGGACAACTACAAATACCTAGGTTTCTGGTTAGATTGTAAACTCTCCTTCCAGACTCACATTAAGCATCTCCAATAACAAATTACATTTAGAATCTGCTTCCTATTTTGTAACAAAGCATCCTTCACTCATGCTGCCAAACATACCCTCGTAAAACTGACCATCCTACCGATCCTCGATTTCGGCGACGTCATTTACAAAACAGCCTCCAACACTATTCTCAACAAATTGGATGCGGTCTATCACAGTGCCATCTGTTTTGTCACTAAAGCCCCAAAAACTACCCACCACTGCGACCTGTATACTCTCGTTGCCTGGGTCTTGCTTCATACTCGTCGCCAAGCCCACTGGCTTCAGGTCATCTACAAGTCTTTGCTATGTAAAGCCCCGCCTTCTCAGCTCAATGGTCACCATAGCAGCACCCACCCGTAGCACACGCTCCAGTAGGTGTATTTCACTGGTCACCCCCAAAGCCAATTCATCCTTTGGCCGCATCTCCTTCCAGTTCTCTGCTGCCAATGACTGTAACGAACTGCAAAAATCACTGAAGCTGGAGACTCATATCTCCCTCACTAACTTTAAGCACCAGCTGTCTGATCAGCTCACAGATCACTGCACCTGTACATTAAATTGTTTTATTATTTTATTTCACCTTTATATAACCAGGTAGGCTAGTTGAGAACAAGTTCTCATTTACAACTGTGACCTGGCCAAGATAAAGCATAGCAGTGTGAACAGACAACAACACAGAGTTGGATAGTCAGTTTTACTAGGGTAAGTTTAGTGGCGTGAGTGAAGGAGGCTTTGTTGCGAAATAGAAAGCCAATTCTAGATTTGATTTTGGATTGGAGATGTTTGATATGAGTCTGGAAGGAGAGTTTACAGTCTAACCAGACACCTACTTATAGATGTCCACATATTCTAGGTCGAACCATCCAGGGTGGTGATGCTAGTCGGGCGTCCAGGCAATGAACGGTTGAAAAGCATGCATTTGGTTTTACTATCGTTTAAGAGCAGTTGGAGGCCACGGAAGGAGTGTTGTATGGCATTGAAGCTCGTTTGGAGGTTAGATAGCACAGTGTCCAAGGAAGGGCCAGAAGTACACAGAATGGTGTCGTCTGCGTAGAGGTGGATCAGGGAATCTCCCGCAGCAAGAGCAACATCATTTGAGATATACAGAGAAAAGAGTCGGCCCGAGAATTGAACCCTGTGGAACCCCCATAGAGACTGCCAGAGGACCGGACAACATGCCCTCCGATTTGACACACTGAACTCTGTCTGCAAAGTAGTTGGTGAACCAGGCAAGGCAGTCATTAGAAAAACCGAGGCTACTGAGTCTGCCGATAAGAATATGGTGATTGACAGAGTCGAAAGCCTTGGCCAGGTCGATGAAGACGGCTGCACAGTACTGTCTTTTATCGATGGCGGTTATGATATCGTTTAGTACCTTGAGCATGGCTGAGGTGCACCCGTGACCTGCTCCGAAACCAGATTGCACAGCGGAGATGGTACGGTGGGATTCGAGATGGTCAGTGATATGTTTGATGGACTTGGCTTTCGAAGACCTTAGATAGGCAGGGCAGGATGGATATATAGGTCTGTAACAGTTTGGGTCCAGGGTGTCTCCCCCTTTGAAGAGTCCCCCTTTGAAGAGGGGGATGACCGCGGCAGCTTTCCAGTCCTTGGGGATCTCAGACGATATGCAAGAGAGGTTGAACAGGCTGGTAATAGGGGTTGGGACAATGGCGACGGATAGTTTCAGAAATAGAGGGTCCAGATTGTCAAGCCCAGCTGATTTGTACGGGTCCAGGTTTGGCAGCTCTTTCAGAACATCTGCTATCTGGATTTGGGTAAAGGAGATGCTGGGGAGGCTTGGGTGAGTAGCTGCGGGGGGGTGGAGCTGTTGGCCGAGGTTGGAATAGCCAGGAGGAAGACATGGCCAGCCGTTGAGAAGTGCTTGTTGAAGTTTTTGATTATCGTGGATTTATCGGTGGTGACCGTGTTACCTAGCCTCAGTGCAGTGGGCAGCTGGGAGGAGGTGCTCCAGTTAGAGCTACAGGATGCAAATTTCTGCCTGAAGAAGCTGGCCTTTGCTTTCCTGACTGACTGCGTGTATTGGTTCCTGACTTCCCTGAACAGTTGCATATCGCGGGGACTATTCGATGCTATTGCAGTCCACCACATAGCCCATCTATGAATAGTCCATTCAACTACCTCATCCCCATACTGTATTTATTTATTTATCTTGCTCCTTTGCACCCCAGTATCTCTACTTGCACACTCATCTTCTGCGCACCTATCACTCCAGTGTTTAATTGCTATATTGTAATTACTTCAACACCATGTCCTATTTATTGCCTTACCTCCCTTATCCTACCTAATTTACACACCCTGTATATAGACTTTTTCTACTGTATTATTGACTGTATGTTTGTTTATTCCATGTGTAACTCTGTGTTGTTGTATGTTTTGAACTGCTATGCTTTATCTTGGCCAGGTCGCAGTTGTAAATGAGAACTTGTTCTCAACTAGCCTACCTGGATAAATAAAAGTGAAATCAAATAAAATATAAAAAATATCATGGTAGTTACAAACAGCACAGGAATGAAATCATCAACATATATTGGTCACATCTTTACTAATGCTGCAGAAATTTGCTTTAAAACAGTATCCATATCCATAGGATGTAGTGATCACAATATAATAGCCATATCTAGGGAAACCAAAGTTCCAAAGGCTGGGCCGAATGTAGTGTATAAGAGGTCATACAATACGTTTTGTAGTGATTCATATGTTGATGATGTAAAGAATATTTGCTGGTCTGTGGTGTGTAATGAAGAGCAACCAGACGCTGCACTTGACGCATTTATGAAACTACTTATTCGAGTTACTAATAAGAACGCACACATTAAGAAAATGACTTTAAAAACTGTTAAGTCCCCGTAGATTGATGAGGAATTGAAAAAACTACACATGCGGATATGATCCATTCACCTACTCTGCGTCTCACAAAGACACGGTGGTTGGAACCAAAAATCTAAAATTTGGACTCATCAGACCAAAGGACAGATTTCCACCAGTCTAATGTTCATTGCTCGTGTTTCTTGGCCCAAGCAAGTCTCTTCTTATTATTGGTGTCCTTTAGTAGTGGCTTCTTTGCAGCAATTCGACTATGAAGGCCTGATTCATGTAGTCTCCTCTGAACAGTTGATGTTGAGATGTGTCAGTTACTTGAACTCTGTGAAGCATTTATTTGGGCTGCAATCTGAGGTGCAGTTAATTGCCGATTTCTGAGGCTGGTAACTCTAATGAACTTATCCTCTGCAACAGAGGTAACTCAAAGTCTTGAGTGGCGAATTTGAAGAATCTCAAATTTGAAATATAGGAAGATCAAGACAGTAACTTAAACTAAATTTGAGTATATTGAAAATAGCCTGGCATAACCTAATGCACCCCTCCTAGGGACGGCATGGGAGAGCACTAGCAAGCCAGTGACTCAGCCCCCGTCATAGGGTCAGAGGCAGAGAATCCCAGTGGAGAAATGGAGCCATCCAGGCAGAGACAGCAAGGGGTGGTTTGTCATCCCAGTGCCTTGCCGTTCACCTTCGCACCCCTGGGCCAGACTACACTCAAACAATAGGACCTACTGAAGAGATAAGTCTTCAGTATAGACAAAGGTTGATATCAAGTCTGATGCTCTCACATGGATAGGCAGACCAGGCCATGAAAACGTATCCCTATAGGAGAAAGCTCTGCTTCCAGCTGTTTACATAGAAATTCTTCAAACAATAAGGAGGCCTGTGTCTTGTTACCGTAGCGTACATGTAGATATGTACGGCAGGACCTAACTGGAGAGAAAGGTAGGACCAAGTCCATGTAATGCTTTCTAGGTTAGCAGTAAAACCTTGAAATCAGCCCTAGCCTTAACAGCAAGCCAGTGTAGGCTACCAATGGAGTAATATGTGACCCATTTCAGGAAACTAGGCGTATATCCCAAGTCACGACTTCAAAGGAGAGCTGTTTGAATGTAAAGAATATATTTTTATCTAAATGCATTTTTTGCCATTTTTTGTATGTCATCTGTAAATTTGAATAAAATTGTTAAATTACGAGCCTAGTTGGTTTAGCCACAGAATAAGGGCGTAAACTTCCGACTAGCCATGATTGGCTGAGATAATGAGTGGGCTGGATATGCCGAGAGATGAGTTTGGATTGGTCTACCATATAGCACGAGTCTGTCTATTGGAGCCGGTCAGTATGTCTAGGTAATCGTGTTGAACGCAGCTCTTTTGAAATGTATCACGTAGTAAAACTGCATAAATCTAATGTCAAGTTACTGTACCTGTTAGCTAGCTAACGTTGGCTAGCTGGCTGGCTCGCTAGCTAACGTTATGTGTATCAATCAAATTTCAATCAAATTTATTTACAAAGCCCTTCTTACATCAGCTGATGTCACAACGTGCTGTACAGAAACCCAGCCTAAAACCCCAAACAGCAAGCAATGCAGGTGTAGAAAGACGGTGGCTTGGAAAAACTCCATAGATCGGCTGAAACCTAGGAAGAAACCTAGAGAGGAACCAGGCTATGAGGGGTGGCCAGTGCTTTTCTGGCTGGGCTGGGTGGAGATTATAACAGAACATGGCCAAGATGTTCAAATGTTCATAGATTACCAGCAGGGTCAGATAATAATAATCACAGTGGTTGTAGAGGATGCAACAGGTCAGCACTTCAGCACCTCAGGAGTAAATGTTAATTGGCATTTCATAGCCGATCATTCAGAGTATCTCTACCACACCTGCTGTCTTTAGAGAGTTGAAAACAGCAGGTCTGGGACAAGGTAGCACATCCGGTGAACAGGTCAGGGTTCCATAGCCACAGGCAGAACAATTGAAACTGGAGCAGCAGCACAACCAGGTGGACTGGGGACAGCATGGAGTCATCAGGCCAGGTAGTCCTGAAGCATGGTCCTAGGGATTAGGTCCTCTGAGAGAAAGAGAGAGAGAGAAAGAGAGAGAAAGAGAAAACGAGAGAAGGAGATAGATTTAGAGAGAGCATACTTAAATTCACACAGGACACCGGATAGGACAGAAGAAATACTCCAGATACAGTGGGGCAAAAAAGTATTTAGTCAGCCACCAATTGTGCAAGTTCTCCCACTTAAAAAGATTAGAGAGGCCTGTAGCTTTCATCATAGGTACACTTCAACTATGACAGACAAAATGAGAAAAAAAATCCAGAAAATCACATTGTAGGATTTTTAATGAATTTATTTGCAAATGATGGTGGAAAATAAGTATTTGGTCAATAACAAAAGTTTTTCAATACTTTGTTATATACCCTTTGTTGGCAATGACAGAGGTCAAACGTTTTCTGTAAGTCTTCACAGATTTTTTTGCCCCACTGTATAAGAAACTGACCCTAGCCCCCCGACACAAACTAATGCAGCATAAATACTGGAGGCTGAGACAGGAGGAGTCGGGAGACACTGTGACCCCATCCGATGATACCCCCGGACAGGGCCAAAAAGGCAGGATATAACCCAACCCACTTTTCCAGAGCACAGCCCCCACACCACTAGAGGGATATCTTCAACCACTAACTTACTATCCTGAGACAAGGCCAAGTATAGCCCACGAAGATCTCCCCCAAGGCACAAACCCAAGGGGGGGGGCGCCAACCCAGACAGGATGACCACGTCACTGACTCAACCCACTCAAGTGACACTCCCCTTGCGGTTTGTTTCTCCAGTGCATTCCCGTTCACCTTCACACTCCTGGGCCAGATTGCACTCAATCATTGGACTTACTGACAAGATAAGTCTTCAATAAAGATTTAAAGGTCAAGACCGAATTTATGTCTCTCACATGGATAGGCAGACCATTCCATAAAAATTGAGCTCTATAGGAGAAAGCCCTGCCTCCAGCTGTTTGCTTTGAAATTCCAGGGACAGATATGAGGCCTGCGTCTTGTGACCGTAGCATACATGTAGGTATGTATGGCAGGACCAAATCAGAAAGATAGGTAGTAGCAAGCCCATGTAATGCTTTGTAGGTTAGCAGTAAAACGTTGAAATCAGCTCTAACCTTAACAGGAAGCCAGTGTAGAGAGGCTAGCACTGGAGTAATGTGATCAAATTTTGCGGTTCTTGTCAAGATTCTAGCAGCTGTGTTTAGCACTAACTGAAGTTTATGTAGTGCTTTATCCGGGTAGCCGGAAAGTAGAGCATTGCAGTAGTCTAATCTAGAAGTGACATTAGCATGGATACATTTTTCTGCATTATCTTTGGACAGAAAGTTCCTGATTTTTGAAATGTTACATAGATGGAAAAAAATCTGTCCTTGAAACAGTCTTGATATGTTCGTCAAAAGAGAGATCAGGGTCCTTCACAGTTTTATTTGAGACAACCATTCAAGATTAATTGTCAGATTCAACAGAATATCTCTTTGTTTCTTGGGACCTAGAACTAGCATCTCTGTTCTGTCCAAGTTTAAATTCCTTATGTCTAAAACACAGGCTTCCAGGGAGGGCAATTTTGGGGCTGTGTGTCATCTGCACAGCAGTGAAAGTTGACATTGTCTTTCCGAATGACATCATCAAGAGGTAATATATATAGTGAAAACAATAGAGGTCCTAACACGGAGCCTTGAGGAACACCGAAATTTACAGTTGATTTGTCAGAGGACAAACCCTTCACAGAGACAAACTGATATCTTTCCGACAGATAAAATCTCAACCAGGCCAGAACTTGTCTGTGTAGACCAATTTGGGTTTCCAATCTCTCCAAAATAATGAGGTGATCAATGCAATCAAAAGCAGCACTAAGGTCTAGGAGCACGAGGGCAGATGCAGAGCCTCGGTCTGACACCATTAAAAGGTAATTTACCACCTTCACAAGTGCAGTCTCTGTAACAAATTTCCTCTTCCTTTTCTGAGGAGGAGTAGCAAGGATCAGACCAAAGTGCAGCGTGGTAAGGGTTCATCAGTATATTTATTCAACAGAGAACACTAAACAAATTAACAAAGGAGAACGAAACGAAACAGTTCTGTAAGGTGACAGACACATAACAGAAAACAATCATCCACGAAACACAGGTGGGAAAACGCTACCTAAGTTTGATTCTCAATCAGAGACAACTATGAAACCTGCCTCTGATTGAGGCCAAACACAAAACGAACATAGACAAACCACCCAACTCACGCCCTGACCATACTAAAACAAAGACATAACAAAATAACTAAGGTCAGAACGTGACAGTCTCAGTGCTATGATGGGGTCTAATAGCAGACTGAAGTGTTTCATATACATACAAAAAAAAAAAATTGAGAGGAATGGGAGATTCGATATTGGTCGAGAGTTTTTATATTTTCTTGGTAAAGGTTTGGCTTTTTCAAGAGAGGCTTTATTACTGCCACTTTTAGTGAGTTTGGTACACATCCTGTGGATAGGGAGCCGCTTATTATGTTCATCATAGGAGGGCCAAGCACAGGAAGCAGCTCTTTCAGTAGTTTAGTTGAAATGGGGTCCAGTATGCAGCTTGAAGGTTTAAAGTCCATTACTATTTTCATCAATGTGTCAAGAGATATAGTATTAAAAAACTTGCATGTCTCCCTTGATCCTAGGTCCTGGCAGTGTTGTGCAGACTCAGGACAACTGAGCTTTGGAGGAATACGCAAGGTTAAATTGAATTCCTCAGTTAGGTGGTGTATGCGCTCCACTTTCTTGAGTTTTGAAATCAGTGGAATTTGATAGGAGATGGAGAAAACACCAGTCTGGATTACGTCATCTAATTAAAACTTCTTGCTCCTACTTGAGACGCAGACGTCTGAAGTAGGCACCTGGAAATGCAAATGCGCTACGCTAAATGCTAAATGTACTCGTTAAAACTCAAACGTTCATTAAAATACACATGCAGGGTATTGAATTAAAGCTACACTCGTTGTGAATCTAGCCAACAAGTCAGATTTTTAAAATGCTTTTCGGCGAAAGCATGAGAAGCTATTATCTGATAGCATGCAACACCCCAAAATGCCTGAAGGCGACGTAAACAAAATAATTAGCGTAGCCGGCGCTACACAAAAACGCAGAAATAAAATATAAAACATTCATTACCTTTGATGATATTCTTTGTTGGCACTCCTATATGTCCCATAAACATCACAAATTGGTCTTTTTCCCGATTAAATCCGTCCATGAATGCCCAAAATATCCATTTGTATAGCCTGTCTGCATCAGGAAAAAAGCTCTCTTCCAACACGCAACGTCATGTTTAAAAATTATATAAGTTGCCTATATTCTTTGACAAAACACTTCAACCTACTTTTATAACCCAACTTTAGGTATTTGTAAACGTTAATAAGCGATCAAATTGATCACTGGGCGATCTGTATTCAATAGCAGCTACACAAGAAAACAGTGTCCATTTTTCAATCTTCCAAAATCGATTGAGGTAGGCTGGATGGAATGACGGATCTATTGGTAATGTCTCAAAGGATTTTCGTCAATGAAAATGACGTTTTTTGCATCCACATCGTGTGGAAGCTGTAGGAATTGCATCCGTCTCCATATTAAATTTGGTTTCCTTTAAACAATCCATGAAAGGGGCGCATGGATACTTTTTTCAGATTTCAGTGACCAGTTTTTCTTGCGCTTTTCGATGAAACACACGCTCTGTTATAGTCACAGCCGTGATTTAACCAGTTTTAGAAACTTCAGAGTGTTTTCTATCCACACATACTAATCACATGCATATACTATATTCCTGGCATGAGTAGCAGGACGCTGAAATGTTGCGCGATTTTTAACAGAATGTTCGAAAAAGGAGGGGGTAGGATGAAGAGGTTAAATCAAAATCAAATCAAAGTGTAATTGTCACGTGCGCCGAATACAACAGGTGTAGACCTTACAGTGAAATGCTTCATTACAGGCTCTAACCAATAGTGTGAAAAAGGTATGTGTGTGTGTATGTGTGTGTAGGTAAGTAAAGAAATAAAACAACAGTTAAAAGACATTTGAAAATAAGAGTAGCAAGACAAAATACCTGTTAGTCAGGCTTATTGAGGTAGTATGTACATATCGGTATGGTTACAGTGACTATGATGAACAGAGAGTAGCAGTAGCATAAAAATAGGCATTGGCGGGTGGTGGAACACAATGCAGACAGCCCGGTTAGCCAATGTGCGGGAGCACTGGTTGGTCGGGCTAATTGAGGTAGTATGTACATGAATGTATAGTTAAAGTGACTAATCATATAAGATAAACAGAGAGTAGCAGCAGCGTAAAAGAGGGGTTGGGGGTGGCACACAATAGTTTGGGTAACCATTTGGTTACCTGTTCAGGAATCTGATGGCTTGGGGGTAAAAACTGTTGAGAAGCCTTTTTGTCCTAGACTTGGCACTCCGGTACCGCTTGCCATGCGGTAGTAGAGAGAACAGTCTATGACTGGGGTGGCTGGGGTCGTTGACAATTGTTAGAGCCTTCCTCTGACACCGCCTGGTGTAGAGGTCCTGGATGGCAGGCAGCTTAGTTCCAGTGATGTACTGGGCCATACGCACTACCCTCTGGAGGCCGAGCAATTGCCGTACCAGGCAGTGATGCTCTCGATGGTGCAGCTGTAGAACCTTTTGAGGATCTCAGGACCAATGCTAAATCTTTTTAGTTTCCTGAGGGGGAAAAGGCTTTGTCGTGCCCTCTTCACAACTGTCTTGGTGTGTTTGGACCATTCTAGTTTGTTGTTGATGTGGATACCAAGGAATTTGAAGCTCTCAACCTGCTCCACTACAGGCCCATCGATGAGAATGAGGACAGCTTGGTGCCACTTTTCTTGTAGTCCCCAATCATCTCCTTAGTCTTGGTTACATTGAGGGATAGGTTGTTATTATAGGCTGTCTTGTCGTTAGTCAGTGATCAGGCCTACCAGTGTTGTGTCGTCTGCAAACTTAATGATGGTGTTGGAGTTGTGCCTGGCCATGCAGTCGTGGGTGAACAGGGAGTACAGGAGGGGACTGAGCACGCACCCCTGGGGAGCTCCAGTGTTGAGGATCAGCGTGGCAGATGTGTTGCTACCAACCCTCACCACCTGGGTGCGGCCCGTCAGGAAGTCCAGGATCCAGTTGCAGAGGGAGGTGTTTAGTCCCAGGTTCCTTAGCTTCGTGATGAGCTTTGAGGGTAGTATGGTGCTGAATGCTGAGCTGTAGTCAATGAATAGCATTCTCACATAGGTGTTCCTGTTGTCCAGGTGGGAAAGGTTAGTGTGGAGTGCAATAGAGATTGCATCATTTGTGGATCTGTTGGGCGGTATGCAAATTGGAGTGGGTCTATGGTTTCTGGGATAATGGTGTTGATGTGAGTCATTACCAGCCTTTCCAAACATTTCATGGCTACGGACGTGAGTGATACGGGTCTGTAGTCATTTAGGCAGGTTGCCTTTGTGTTCTTGGGCACAGGGATTATGGTGGTCGGCTTGAAGCATGTTGGTATTACAGACTCAATCAGGGACATGTTGAAAATGTCAGTGAAGACACCTGCAGTTGGTCAGCACATGCCTGGAGCACACGTCCAGGTAATCCGTCTGGCCCCGCAGCCTTGTGTATGTTGACCTGTTTAAAGGTCTTACTCACGTCGGCTACAGAGAGCGTGATCACACAGTCGTCCGGAATAGCTGATGCTCTCATGCATGCCTCAGCGTTGCTTGCCTCGAAGCGAGCATAGAAGGGATTTAGCTCGTCTGGTAGGCTCGTGTCACTGGGCAGCTCGCGGCTGTACTTCCCTTTGTAGTCTGTAATAGTTTGCAAGCCCTGCCACATCCGACGAGCGTCGGAGCCGGTGTAGTATGATTCAATCTTAGCCCTGTATTGACGCTTTGCCTGTTTGATGGTTTGTCGCAGGGCATAGCGGGATTTCTTGTAAGCTTCCGGGTTAGAATCCCGCACCTTGAAAGCAGCAGCTCTACCCTTTAGCTCAGTGCAAATGTTGCCTGTAATCCATGGCCTCTGGTTGGGGAGTGTATGTACAGGGATGACTTCCTCAATGCACTTATTGATAAAGCCAGTGACTGATGTTGTGTATTCCTCAATGTCATCGGAAGAATCTCGGAACATGTTCCAGTCTGTGATAGCAAAACAGTAACAGCATCTGCTACATCTGACCACTGGTGCTTCCTGCTTAAATTTTTGCTTGTAAGCAGGAATCAGGAGGATAAAGTTGTGGTCGGATTTACCAAATGGAGGGCGAGGGAGAGCTTTGTACGCGTCTCTGTGTGTGGAGTACAGGTGATGTAGAATTCTTTCCCTCTGGTTGCACATTTAACATGTTGATAGAGATTTGGTAGAACTGATTTAAGTTTCCCTGCATTAAAGTCTCCGGCCACTAGGAGCGCCGCCTCTGGGTGAGTGGTTTCCTGTTTGCTTATTTCCTTATGCAGCTGATTGAGTGCGGTCTTAGTGCCAGCATCTGTCTGTGGTGGTAAATAAACAGCCACAAAAAGTATAGTTGAGAACTCTCTAGGCAAGTAGTGTGGCCTTCAATTTATCACAATATACTCTACATCAGGCGAGCAAAATCTAGAGACTTCCTTGGACTTTCAAATATTGTTGTTTAGAAATATCAATTGTGACCACATGTCACATGTGTAACCAGAGGAAGAAAAATCCTAGACCACCTTTACTTCACACACAGAGATGCATACAAAACTCTCCCCCGCCCTCCATTTGGCAAATCTGACCGTAATTCCATCCTCCTGATTCCTGCTTACAAGCAAAAACTAAAGCATTAAGTACCAGTGACTCACTCAGTACGGAAGTGGTCAGATGACGCGGATGCTACACCACAGGACTGTTTTGCTAGCACAGACTGGAAAATGTTCCGGGATTCATCCAATGGCATTGAGGAGTACACAACCTCCGTCATCGGCTTCATCAATAAGTGCATCGACGAACGTCATCCCCATAGTGACTGTAAGCACATATCCCAACCAGAAGCCATGGATTACAGGCAACGTTCGCATTGAGATAAAGGCTTGAGCTTTAACAAAGTGCCCAAAGAAGGCCCAGAAGTATACAGAATGGTGTCATCTCCGTAGAGGTGGATCATTGAATCACCAGCAGCAAGAGCGACATCATTGATATAAACAGAGAAAAGAGTTGGCCCTTGAACCCTGAGGCACCCCCATAGAGACTGCCAGAGGTCCGGACAACAGGCCCTCCGATTTGACACACTGAACTCTATCAGAGAAGTAGTTGGTGAACCAGGCGAGGCAGTCATTTGAGAAACCAAGGCTGTTGAGTCTGCCAATAAGAATGTGGTGATTGACAGAGTCGAAAACCTTGGCCAGGTTGAAGAATACGGTTGCACAGTATTGTCTCTTATCGATGGTGGTTATGATATAATTTAGGACCTTGAGCGTGACAGAGGTGCACCTCAGGTGCACCTAATCTGTTTGTTAACTTGGCTTTCGAAGACCTTAGAAATTTCCTGTAATTACCAAGTCATGAGAGCAAACCACCACACAAGTCAGAGTTATCATAAAGTCCATCTTTAATTATTATGAGCTCCATCACAACCCTGTGACTCTCAGATCAATTCAGTGTCTATAAATGAAGACACACATAGCCAGACAGCATTGGCTATAAATTATCGTTCAGCTTTGTCTCCTAAACTATGTTCTTATCTCGCTCTTGGTACCACTCCGGACCAAAAACAAAACCTCATCCACTAGCATATATCAAATACACCCCCTCCTGGACAAGATCACAGAGACAGTGACTGGCACACAGACATTGTGGAGCCAAGAGATAATTGGCTCCCACTCAATCATCCCTTTAAAAGATATGTTTACATATGAAGACAAGTTTGACCTCTCCCCTTTCTGTGGCCCAAGTAACTTTGCCACATAAGCATGCCATAAAATAAATAAAACATCTTATTTATAAATGTTATCCAACTAATTCTGATTCTGCCACGACACGCCACAGGATGTTTTTGTGCTGGTCAAGGGCAGTCAGGTCTGGAGTGAACCGAGGGCTATATCTAACTTAATTGAGGAAAATAAGAACAATCCGAAATTCCTTTTTGATACTGTCGCAAAGCTAACTAAAAAGCAGCATTCCCCAAGAGAGGATGACTTTCACTTTAGCAGTGATAAATTCATGAACTTCTTTGAGGAAAAGATTATGATTATTAGAAAGCAAATTACGGACTCTTCCTTAAATCTGCGTATTCCTTCAAAGCTCAGTTGTCCTGAGTCTGCACAACTCTGCCAGGACCTAGGATCAAGAGAGACACTCAAGTGTTTTAGTACTATATCTCTTGACACAATGATGAAAATAATCATGGCCTCTAAACCTTCAAGCTGCATACTGGACCCTATTCCAACTAAACTACTGAAAGAGCTGCTTCCTGTGCTTGGCCCTACTATGTTGAACATAATAAACGGCTCTCTATCCACCGGATGTGTACCAAACTCATTAAAAGTGGCAGTAATAAAGCCTCTCTTGAAAAAGCCAAACCTTGACCCAGAAAATATAAAAAACTATCGGCCTATATCGAATCTTCCATTCCTCTCAAAAATTTTAGAAAAGGCTGTTGCGCAACAACTCACTGCCTTCCTGAAGACAAACAATGTATACGAAATGCTTCAGTCTGGTTTTAGACCCCATCATAGCACTGAGACGGCACTTGTGAAGGTGGTAAATGACATTTTAATGGCATCGGACCGAGGCTCTGCATCTGTCCTCGTGCTCCTAGACCTTAGTGCTGCTTTTGATACCATCGATCACCACATTCTTTTGGAGAGATTGGAAACCCAAATTGGTCTACACGGACAAGTTCTGGCCTGGTTTAGATCTTATCTGTCGGAAAGATATCAGTTTGTCTCTGTGAATGGTCTGTCCTCTGACAAATCAACTGTAAATTTCGGTGTTCCTCAAGGTTCCGTTTTAGGACCACTTTTGTTTTCACTATATATTTTACCTCTTGGGGATGTTATTCGAAAACATAATGTTAACTTTCACTGCTATGCAGATGACACACAGCTGTACATTTCAATTAAACATGGTGAAGCCCCAAAATTGCCCTTGCTAGAAGAATGTGTTTCAGACATAAGGAAGTGGATGGCTGCAAACTTTCTACTTTTAAACTCGGACAAAACAGAGATGCTTGTTCTAGGTCCCAAGAAACAAAGAGATCTTCTGTTGAATCTGACAATTAATCTTAATGGTTGTACAGTCGTCTCAAATAAAACTGTGAAGGACCTCGGCGTTACTCTGGACCCTGATCTCTCTTTTGAAGAACATATCAAGACCATTTCAAGGACAGCTTTTTTCCATCTACGAAACATTGCAAAAATCAGGAACTTTCTGTCCAAAAATGATGCAGAAAAATTAATCCATGCTTTTGTCACTTCCAGGTTAGACTACTGCAATGCTCTACTTTCCGGCTACCCGGATAAAGCACTAAATAAACTTCAGTTAGTGCTAAATACGGCTGCTAGAATCCTGACTAGAACCAAAAAATTTGATCATATTACTCCAGTGCTAGCCTCTCTACACTGGCTTCCTGTCAAAGCAAGGGCTGATTTCAAGGTTTTACTGCTAACCTACAAAGCATTACATGGGCTTGCTCCTATCTATCTCTCTGATTTGGTCCTGCCGTACATACCTACACGTACGCTACGGTCACAAGACGCAGGCCTCCTAATTGTCCCTAGAATTTTTAAGCAAACAGCTGGAGGCAGGGCTTTCTCCTATAGAGCTCCATTTTTATGGAACGGTCTGCCTACCCATGTCAGAGACGCAAACTCGGTCTCAACCTTTAAGTCTCTACTGAAGACTCATCTCTTCAGTGGGTCATATGATTGAGTGTAGTCTGGCCCAGGAGTGGGAGGGTGAACGGAAAGGCTCTGGAGCAACGAACCACCCTTGCTGTCTCTGCCTGGCCGGTTCCCCTCTTTCCACTGGGATTCTCTGCCTCTAACCCTATTACAGGGGCTGAGTCACTGGCTTTACTGGGGCTCTCTCATGCCGTCCCTGGAGGAGGTGCGTCACCTGAGTGGGTTGAGTCACTGATGTGGTCGTCCTGTCTGGGTTGGCGCCCCCCCCCCCCCCTTAAGTTGTGCCGTGGCGGAGGTCTTTGTGGGCTATACTCAGCCTTGTCTCAGGATGGTAAGTTGGTGGTTGAAGATATCCCTCTAGTGGTGTGGGGGCTGTGCTTTGGCAAAGTGGGTGGGGTTATATCCTTCCTGTTTGGCCCTGTCCGGGGGTGTCCTCGGAGTGGGCCACAGTGTCTCCTGACCCCTCCTGTCTCAGCCTCCAGTATTTATGCTGCAGTAGTTTATGTGTCGGGGGGCTAGGGTCAGTTTGTTATATCTGGAGTACTTCTCCTGTCCTATTCGGTGTCCTGTGTGAATCTAAGTGTGCGTTCTCTAATTCTCTCCTTCTCTCTTTCTCTCTCTCGGAGGACCTGAGCCCTAGGACCATGCCCCAGGACTACCTGACATGATGACTCCTTGCTGTCCCCAGTCCACCTGGCTGTGCTGCTGCTCCAGTTTCAACTGTTCTGCCTTATTATTATTCGACCATGCTGATCATTTATGAACATTTGAACATCTTGGCCATGTTCTGTTATAATCTCCACCCGGCACAGCCAGAAGAGGACTGGCCATCCCACATATGCTCTCTCTAATTCTCTCTTTCTTTCTCTCTCTCGGAGGACCTGAGCCCTAGGACCATGCCCCAAGAATACCTGACATGATGACTCCTTGCTGTCCCCAGTCCACCTGACTGTGCTGCTGCTCCAGTTTCAACTATTCTGCCTTATTATTATTCGACCATGCTGGTCATTTATGAACATTTGAACATCTTGACCATGTTTTGTTATAATCTCCACCCGGCACAGCCAGAAGAGGACTGGCCACCCCACATAGCCTGGTTCCTCTCTAGGTTTCTTCCTAGGTTTTGGCCTTTCTAGGGAGTTTTTCCTAGCCACCGTGCTTCTTCACCTGCATTGCTTGCTGTTTGGGGTTTTAGGCTGGGTTTCTGTACAGCACTTTGAGATATCAGCTGATGTACGAAGGGCTATATAAAAATAAATTTGATTTGATTTATATCTATTCCTAGTTCTCCATTTTTTGAATGGGGCATGCTTATTTAAGATGGTGAGGAAGGCACTTTTAAAGAAAAAACAGGCATCATCTACTGACAGGATGATGTCAATATCCTTCCAGGATACCCGGGCCAGGTCGATTAGAAAGGCCTGCTCACTGAAGTGTTTTAGGGAGCGTTTGACAGTGATGAGGGGTGGTCATTTGACCACAGACCCATTACGGATGCAGGCAATGAGGCAGTGATCGCTGAGATCTTGGTTGAAGACAGCAGAGATGTATTTGGAGGGCAAGTTGGTTAGGATGATATCTATGAGGGTGCCCGTGTTTACGGTAGGTTGACTGACAACCTGATCCAGGTTGCAGACACAGGTGAATTTTTTTCCTGTGTAGCCTGCTTGGTGATAGCCAGTCAATATTTCAATCACCCAGAAAATATACTTCTTTGTCGATTTTACATACATTATCAAGAATTTCACACATATTATCCAGATACTGACTGTTAGCACTTGGTGGTCTATAGCAGCTTCCCACCAGAATGGGCTTTAGGTGAGGCAGATGAACCTGTAGCCATAGTACTTCAACAGTATTTAACATTATATCATCTCTAAGCTTTACAGGAATGTGGTTCTGAATATAGACCGCAACACCACCCCCGTTGGCATTTCTGTCTTTCTGTAGATGTTATAACCATATATTGCTACCACTGTATCATCAAAGGTATTATCTAAATTAGTTTCAGTGATCTGTCAGAATATGAATGTCATCTGTCACAAGCAAGTTATTGACTTCATGGACCTGGTTTCTTAGGCTACATACAGTGCCTTGCGAAAGTATTCGGCCCCCTTGAACTTTGCGACCTTTTGCCACATTTCAGGCTTCAAAACATAAAGACATAAAACTGTATTTTTTTGTGAAGAATCAACAACAAGTGGGACACAATCATGAAGTGGAACGACATTTATTGGATATTTCAAACTTTTTTAGCAAATCAAAAACTGAAAAATTGCGCGTGCAAAATTATTCAGCCCCCTTAAGTTAATACTTTGTAGCGCCACCTTTTGCTGCGATTACAGCTGTAAGTCGCTTGGGGTATGTCTCTATCAGTCTTGCACATCGAGAGACTGACATTTTTTCCCATTCCTCCTTGCAAAACAGCTCGAGCTCAGTGAGGTTGGATGGAGAGCATTTGTGAACAGCAGTTTTCAGTTCTTTCCACAGATTCTCGATTGGATTCAGGTCTGGACTTTGACTTGGACATTCTAACACCTGGATATGTTTATTTTTGAACCATTCCATTGTAGATTTTGCTTTATGTTTTGGATCATTGTCTTGTTGGAAGACAAATCTCCATCCCAGTCTCAGGTCTTTTGCAGACTCCATCAGGTTTTCTTCCAGAATGGTCCTGTATTTGGCTCCATCCATCTTCCCATCAATTTATTTTAACCATCTTCCCTGTCCCTGCTGAAGAAAAGCAGGCCCAAACCATGATGCTGCCACCACCATGTTTGACAGTGGGGATGGTGTGTTCAGTGTGATGAGCTGTGTTGCTTTTACGCCAAACAAAACGTTTTGCATTGTTGCCAAAACGTTAAATTTTGGTTTCATCTGACCAGAGCACCTTCTTCCACACTTTTTATGGATATATTTAAGAAATGGCTTTCTTCTTGCCACTCTTCCATAAAGGCCAGATTTGTGCAATATACGACTGATTGTTGTCCTATGGACAGAGTCTCCCACCTCAGCTGTAGATCTCTGCAGTTCATCCAGAGTGATCATGGGCCTCTTGGCTGCATCTCTGATCAGTCTTCTCCTTGTATGAGCTGAAAGTTTAGAGGGACGGCCAGGTCTTGGTAGATTGGCAGTGGTCTGATACTCCTTCCATTTCAATATTATCGCTTGCACAGTGCTCCTTGGGATGTTTAAAGCTTGGGAAATCTTTTTGTATCCAAATCCGGCTTTGAACTTCTTCACAACAGTATCTCGGACCTGCCTGGTGTGTTCCTTGTTCTTCATGATGCTCTCTGCACTTTTAACGGACCTCTGAGACTATCACAGTGCAGGTGCATTTATACGGAGACTTGATTACACACAGGTGGGTTGTATTTATCATCATTAGTCATTTAGGTCAACATTGGATCATTCAGAGATCCTCACTCAACTTCTGGAGAGAGTTTGCTGCACTGAAAGTAAAGGGGCTGAATAATTTTGCACGCCCAATTTTTCAGTTTTTGATTTGTTAAAAAAGTTTGAAATATCCAATAAATGTCGTTCCACTTCATGATTGTGTCCCACTTGTTGTTGATTCTTCACAAAAAAATACAGTTTTATATCTTTATGTTTGAAGCCTGAAATGTGGCAAAAGGTCGCAAAGTTCAAGGGGGCCAAATACTTTCGCAAGGCACTGTATGTTAATATGGGACATTTTTTATCACTTTTCTGGTTTGCTTGATTGTTTTTAATGCTTTACTGGGAAGCTAATCAGAGGCACACCGCCTCAGTGCTAACAGTGTAACTCTGGTCCATAGGCTCATGATTACTGCTTACAGTAGCTGTAGGATAAACAGATGTATTCGGTGCAGTTAGGGGTACATAAATTAAATTACTTACATTGTGTTTGCCAATGCCCTTAAGAACATGTACATTTGATGCAGCATTATGACGACTCATTGTCACAATGGTAGATATTAATAAATCCTCTTAAGGATATGGAGACGTTAGCGTCTCAACTGGCCAATTGCCTGGGGAAATGCAGAGCGCCAGATTCAAATAAATCTATAAAATTCAATCTTTCTTTAAATCACACAAGTAAGATACTCAATTAAAGCTGCACTTGTTGTGAATCCAGCCAACATGCCAGATTTTAAAAATGTTTTTCGGCAAAAGCATGAGAAGCTATTATCTGATAGCATGCACCCATCTGAACCAGTAGTAAACAAAAGAGCTAGCGTAGCAGGCGCTACACAAAACGCTGAAATAAAATATAAAACATGCATTACCTTTGACGAGCTTCTTTTGTTGGCACTCCAATATGTCCCATAAACATCACAATTGGTCCTTTTTTCGATTAATTCCGTCCATGTATACCCAAAATGTCCATTTATAAAGCACGTTTGGTCCAGAAAAAAACTGCTTACCAAAACACAACGTCACTACAGAACATTTCGAAAGTTGCCTATAAACTTTGCCAAAATATTTCAAATTACTTTTGTAATACAACTTTAGGTATTTTTAAACGTTAATAATCTATTAAATTGTAGACAGGGCAATCTGTATTCAATACAGCAAGTAAACAAACCATGCTCGTTTTTTCGTATTGCGCAACTCTCAACAGTGTAACCTTGTTGCAGGATGTGCTTTTTCTTCGTTGCACAAATGATTAACTTCAACCAAATTCCAAAGACTGGTGACATCCAGTGGAACTCGTAGGAACTGTAAAATGGTCCCTATCAAATATCCCTTGGCAAAGACAACAGAGGGAACGGCCAGAGGCAAAAAATAAAAAAAATCTGAACAGTTAGTCCTCTGGGTTTTGCCTGCTACATAAGTTCTGTTATAGTCACAGACATGATTGAAACAGTTTTAGAAACTTCAGTGTTTTCTATCCACACCTACTAATCATATGCATATCATATATTCCTGGCATGAGTAGCAGGAAGTTGAAATTGGGCACGCTATTTATCCAAAAGTGAAAATGCTGCCCCCTATCCCAAAGAGGTTTTAACTGAGCTGGTCTTGGATCATTTACCAGTTATTGTTTCAAAGCAGCCTTGAAATGTGTGGACAGAGCCTAGGAGCCAAGATGATTAGGATGGACCTTCATTCCTGTAGAGTATCTTCTGTTTCCAGAATGTGTCAAAGTTATCAATGAAAGTTACTCCAGATGTGTAAATCCAGTAGTCTGCTGAATCTTTCACACCCGCGGCCCAACGATGGTACTGGACCTGAAATGATTGACCACTTTAAGGAGTCTTTTAATGCTAAAATCAGTTCTTGAAAATCAATGTTCAAAGCTAGCCCTCTTGAAGTCGTTTGACCCCACATGGACTACGGCAGTGTCAGGAGATTGACTTCATCACTACTTGTTTTTGTAATAAGTGTTGACAAGCTGAATGTACCGATGTGTCTGTTTAAACTACTAGCACACAGCTCGAGGACAGAAGAAAAGGAACCCGGCTGTCCAACCAGGGAGCAGACTGAGGACAGGAGGAAAGGAACCCGGCTGTCCAACCAGGGAGCAGACTGAGGACAGGAGGAAAGGAACCCGGCTGTCCAACCAGGGAGCAGACTGAGGACAGGAGGAAAGGAACCCGGCTGTCCAACCAGGGAGCAGACTGAGTGTTCCTTTCCTCCTCAGCGTGTTACCTTGACAGCGTGTTATTTGAAGGTTTGTTCCATTTCAAGTTGAATTGATGTTTACTAGCAACTATATTAACTAACAACCAAAATTAGATGCTGATTAGATGTTACGTCAGGGTTTTGCCCGATGGGACATTTCTATTGTTATTATACTACAGCTGTAACTAACCCTAACCCTATTATATACAAAATATAAAACAAACTAAAATATTTAACTGTGTTTTTACAACAGAGTCTGTGGTCACCATGGTGATGGAGTGCCCCTCTTAACTGGTGCACTCAGGAATAATGCATTGTTGAACATAGCCTGAGGCTACACACTCACACACACACTAATCCCTACCATCTGCTACATCTGTGTGTCTGTGTGCGTGTGTGTGTTTGTAACTGTGTGTGTGTGTGTGTGTGTGTGTGTGTGTGTGTGTGTGTGTGTGTGTGTGTGTGTGTGTGTGTGTGTGTGTGTGTGTGTGTGTGTGTGTGTGTGTGTAGACCTCACACAAAATGCACTTCAATCCTTTCCTAGTGTATCCATTGATTATAAGTCCTATAAACCCCATTATCTTTCTGACAATGTTGTGTACTTCCACAACACTGCTGCTGCCCCCTCTACTGGACAGAATAACTCACTGCAGAGAGAGGGAGAGGGAGAGGGAGGGAGAGAGAGAGGTAGAGAGAGAGAGAGAGAGAGAGAGACAGAGACAGAGAGAGGTAAAGAGAGAGGGGTAAAGAGAGAGAGAGGGGTAAAGAGAGAGAGAGAGGTAAAGAGAGAGAGAGGTAAAGAGAGAGAGAGGTAAAGAGAGAGAGGTAGAGAGAGAGGTAGAGAGAGAGAGGTAGAGAGAGAGGTAGAGAGAGAGGGAGGTAGAGAGAGAGAGGTAGAGAGAGAGAGAGAGAGGTAAAGAGAGAGAGGTAGAGAGAGAGAGGTAGAGAGAGAGGTAGAGAGAGAGGTAAAGAGAGAGAGGTAAAGAGAGAGAGGTAGAGAGAGAGAGGTAGAGAGAGAGAGGTAGAGAGAGAGGTAGAGAGAGAGAGGTAGCGAGAGAGAGGTAGCGAGAGAGAGATAGCGAGAGAGAGTTAGCGAGAGAGAGGTAGAGAGAGAGGTAGAGAGACAGAGAGAGAGAGAGAGGTAGAGAGAGAGAGGTAAAGAGAGAGAGGTAAAGAGAGGTAAAGAGAGAAAGAGGGAGGGAGGGAGGCTGTCAGTTGTCTGTCTGTGTTCAGGTCTCTAGTGTCGCCCTCAGGCTGCTTCTCTTCACAATTAATGGAGTATCTCTCAGGGGAACACAACCACAATTCTCAATCACAAGCACAAATACACACTAACATACACTCAAACACACAATTTACAGAGTCTCTGAATGCTGTTCCAGCAATTAACTACTCACACCAGACATCTTATACCACGTATTCACATGGACTATCACATATTAGTTATCTGCTATCAACTATCAGATATCAGTTATAATTTAACAACTACTATCAACAATCATGCATCAGTTATCAACTACTATCAACAATCAGATATCAGTTATCAACTTACAACTACTATCAACAATCAGGTATCAGTTATCAACTAAAAACTACTATCAGATATCAATTAACAACTACTGTCAACAATCAGATATTAGTTATCATATAAAACTAATATCAGATATCAGTTATAATTTAACAACTACTATCAACAATCAGATATCAATTATCAATTAACAACTACTATCAAATATCAGATATCAATTAACAGCTACCATCAATTTTCAGATATCAGTTATCATATAAAACTAATGTCAACTTTCAGGTATCAGTTATCATCTAACAATTACTATTTTTTTATTTAACCATTATTTAACTAGACAAGTTAGTTAAGAACCAAATCTTATTTTACAATTAGGATCATTTATCAATTAACAACTACTATCAACAATCAGATATCAGTTATTATCTAACAACTACTATCAACAATCAGATATCAGTTATTATCTAACAACTACTATCAACAATCAGATATCAGTTATTATCTAACAACTACTATCAACAATCAGATATCAGTTATTATCTAACAACTACTATCAACAATCAGATATCAGTTATTATCTAACAAATACTATCAACAATCAGATATCAGTTATTATCTAACAACTACTATCAACAATCTGATATCAGGTGGGAGGTAGCCTAGTGGTTAGAGCGTTGGACAAGTAACCAAAATATGTTTTTCTGTTCCTAAGCCGTCATTGAAAGGAAGAATTTGTTCTTGACTGACTTGCCTAGTTAAATAAATTAACTGACAACTGATATCAGTTATTACTTAACATCAACTAACAACTACTTTCAACTCTCAGATATAAACTAACAACTAATGACATCACTCAGATATCAGTTTGGTATGGTAGGTTAGGGACAGTAATGGTGGTTTGGTAGGGTTAGGGGTTACTTATAGTGGTTTCGCAGTGGAATGTTCAGCATGTTACTTTGGTGTATGACTTGAGGTAGAATTCAGGTTTGGACTGACAGAATAGATATTAGTAATATTGTATATGGGGTAAGACAGACATGATGGATATCAGTTGAATTTAGTAATATGGTATCCGGGGTTGGACGGACAGAATAGATGTCAGTGGATATTAAAAATATAGAAAACAGGGTCGGACAGAAAGGATGGGTCTCAGTGGATATACATAATATGGTATCCAGGGTAGGACAGAAAGGATGGATACTAGTGGATCTTAGTAATATGGTATCCAGGGTCGGACAGACAGGATGGATATTAGTGGATATTAGTAATATGGTATCCAGGGTCGGACAGACAGGATGGGTCTCAGTGGATATTAGTAATATGGTATCCAGGGTCGGACAGACAGGATGGGTCTCAGTGGATATACATAATATGGTATCCAGGGTCGGACAGACGGGATTGATTTCCTCGGTCGTACAGACAGGATGGATATACTGTAAGTCCATATTAGTACTATGGTATACGGGTTGGACATACAGGATGGATCTCTGTAGATATTATTAATGTGGTATGCCAGGTTGGACAGACGTGATAGATCTCATGTGTCGGACAGACAGGATGGACTTCATTACATTTTTGTAATGTGTTATCGGGGGTCGGAAAGACAGGATTGATCTTAGTGGATTTACTTAATATGATATTTGGGGTCACACAGACAGGATGACTCTCAATAGATATTATTAATAGGTCATGCCGGATCAGACAGATGTGATGGATCTCCCGGGTTGGGCAGACTGGACGGATCTTAGAGGAATTTAGTAATATGGTATTCCGGGTCGGACAGACAGGATGGATATTAGTGGATATTAGTAATATGGTATTCCGGGTCGGACAGACAGTATGGATATTAGTGGATATTAGTAATATGGTATCCAGGGTCGGACAGACAGGATGAATATTAGTGGATATTAGTAACATGGTATTCCGGGTCGGACAGACAGGATGGGTCTCAGTAGATATTAGTAATATGGTATCCAGGGTCGGACAGACAGGATGTGTCTCAGCGGATATTAGTAATATGGTATTCCGGTCGGACAGACAGGATAGATATTAGTGGATATTAGTAATATGGTATTCCGGTTCGGACAGACAGGATGGATATTAGTGGATATTAGTAATATGGTATTCCGGGTCGGACAGACAGGATGTGTCTCAGTGGATATTAGTAATATGGTATTCCGGGTCGGACAGACAGGATGGAACTCCCAGGTAGGACAGATAGGATGGATCTCCCGGGTAGGACAGACAGGATGGATCTCCGGGGTAGAACAGGCAGGATATATCTCCCGGGTCAGACAGACAGGATGGGTCTCAGTGGATATTAGTAATATGGTATCCAGGGTCGGACAGACAGGATGGATATTAGTGGATATTAGTAATATGGTATTCCGGGTCGGACAGACAGGATGGATATTAGTGGATATTAGTAAAATGTTTCAGACAGATGACTTGAAGTATGAGCAAGCTACATAACATTTAGTCAGCTACCCCTGACCCTGTGTGAAGTCACCAGGTACATTTGGGCAAATCGTGAAAGAGACATTTACATTTACATTACACTTTTCTGCAAGAATATCTTCAATATCAACTTTGATTTAGCTTTTCCAGTATTAGAAGCCACATTGTAAGTTCCACATTTGCAAAACACCCAGATTACATAACTTCATAACTCTCCATATTCTTGTAATTTTTGTCCAAAAGGAAAAGGTTAGCAGCAAATATTTTGCGACAGATATGGGTTTTCATAAAGCCCAGCTCATTGGCTATCTAGCTAGCTTTGTTTGACCCCGATTGGTGCTTATTTTGTCAAAGTTACAGTCAATCAAGTGAAGACTGCCCGCATCATCGGCGTGCCATGAAGGTGTCGCTCTCTGACCAAATTTGGTGCCCTATAGGATATAATACACTCCTAATGATATAGTGAAGTCTGCTTACGTTCTAGGATCTCTGAGGAATAAATGTGAATGTAATTTGACCCTTTCTTTGCAAATTGAACGAGTGGAAATACAAAATCGATCATGAATCTATATGGACCTTTTTAGGATATGAAAAAAAAAAAAAAAAAAAAAAAAAAAAACGAGACTTCATGTTATCTCTGGGACCCTTTGGATGATAAATCAGAGCAAGATTTCAGAATGTAAGTACACATTTCACATTTCACTATGCCTGCACCTGGCCCTGTGCCTGTCCTGACTGAGTCCTCATGCCTGACCACTATGCCTGCCCCTGACCCTGTGCCTGTCCTGACTGAGTCCTCATGCCTGACCACTATGCCTGTCCCTGACCCTGTGCCTGTCCTGACTCTGAGTCTGCCTGCCTGACCACTATGCTTGCCCCTGACCCTGTGCCTGTCCTGACTGAGTCCTCATGCCTGACCACTATGCCTGCCCCTGACCTTGTGCCTGTCCTGACTGAGTCCTCATGCCTACCCTGTGCCTGTCCTGACTCTGAGTCTGCCTGTTGGAATATTAAAGCATTGTTAATTTGACGTTGTCTGGGTCTTACCTTCATACCTGATACTTAAAATGGTATCCAGGGTTGGACAGGTGGGATGGATCACCCGGGTTAGACAGGATGAATCTCAGTGGATATTAGTAATATCGTATCCGGGGTCGTAAAGACAGGATGATTGTCAGTGGATATTAGTAATATGGTATCCGGGGTCGTAAAGACAGGATGATTCTCAGTGGATATTCGTAATATAGTATCCGGGGTCGTAAAGACAGGATGATTGTCAGTGGATATTAGTAATATAGTATCCGGGGTCGTAAAGACAGTGTCGGACTGACAGGATGGATATCAGTAGATTTTAGTAATATGGTGTCCAGTGTCGGACTGACAGGATGGATATCAGTAGATTTTAGTAATATGGTGTCCAGTGTCGGACTGACAGGATGGATATCAGTAGATTTTAGTAATATGGTGTCCAGTGTCGGACTGACAGGATGGATATCAGTAGATTTTAGTAATATGGTGTCCAGTGTCGGACTGACAGGATGGATATCAGTAGATTTTAGTAATATGGTGTCCAGTGTCGGACAGACAGGATGGATCTCAGTGGATGCTAGTAATATGGTTTACAGTGTCGGACAGACAGGATGGACTCAGCTTATATTAGTAATATGGTATCCTTGGTTTGACAGACAGGACTGATGTCAGCATACATTAGTAATATGGTATCCTTGGTGTGACAGACAGGATTGATCTCAGTAGGTATTACCACTATGGAATGCGGGTTTGACAGACAGGATAGATCTCAGCAGATATCATTAATATGGTATGCCCGATCGGAAAGACGCAATGGATCTCCTGGGTCGAACAGACAGGATGGATCTCAGTGGATTTGAATAATGTGGTATCAGTGTTCGGAGAGCCAGGGTAGATATCAGTATGTTAAGTAATATGGTAGCTCCATCATACCTTCTGATTGGCCAGGTGGAATTTCTGCCATATTAGTTTGGGTTCTGGATGTTGATTTGTCAGTGTGTCTGCATTCTGAGATCTGTTTTCTGTGCTTTGATTGGTCTGTATGTCTGTGTTATGTAATCTGATTGGTCAGTGTGTCTATGTTCTTGGATCTGAATATTCAGTGTGTTTGTGTTCTAGGATCTTATTGGTTAGTTTTCTGTGTTCTGGGATCCGATTGGTCAGATTGTCTGTGTTTTGATTGGCCTTCTCAGTGGAAGCAGCTCACCTGGGCATAGTGATGCTTATTAGCATACTCATTAGCATACTGTTCAATATGTATGAGCGGGCCGCTGGCGCCGCGGGAGACCAGTGCTGCAGGGCATTGTGGGAAATTAGCTGCATCACTAATTATGATCCGCTGCCCCAGAATCTGTCAATCAAACCAGAGAGGAGAGAGAGGGAGGGGGAGAGATGGAGAGAGAGCGATAGAGAGAGAGAAAGAGTGGGGGAGGAGCAAGATGGATGGATAGAGAGAGAAGGACAGAAGGAGACATGGAAAAACACAGACAGAAAAATAGAGAAGGGAAGTCTACACCTATTTGGGGAGCACCTGTGGCTGTGTGTGTGTGTGTGTGTGTGTGTGTGTGTGTGTGTGTGTGTGTGTGTGTGTGTGTGTGTGTGTGTGTGTGTGTGTGTGTGTGTGTGTGTGTGTGTGTGTGTGTGTGTGTGTGTGTGTGCGTGCGTGCGTTTGTGTGTGTCCTAGGCCACAAAACCACTGCGTTACCATGGAAACTCTATATCAGCACACATGAGATTACAGCCAAGAGAGAGAGAGAGGAGAGAAGCGGAGAGAGAAAAGCAGAGAGAGGAGAGAAGTGGAGAGGGAGGAGGAGCGAGAGAAGCAGAGAGAGAGAGAGAGGACAGAGAGTACAGAGAGGAGGAGATGGATCATATCAAATCAAATTTTATTTGTCACATGCCCCGAATACAAGAGGTGTAGGTTTTACTGTGAAATGCTTACTTATGAGCCCTTTCCGAACAATGCACAGTTAAAAAGAAAGAAGATGAGCAAATAAAAATAGAAAATAGTAGTAATAGTGACACAAAAACAATAACTTGGCTATATACAGGGAGGACCCGTACCGAGTCAATATACAGGGGTATGAGATAGCTGAGGTAGATATGTCCATGTAGGTACATAGGGAGAGAGAGAAGGAGAGAGAGAAGGAGAGAGGGAAGGAGGGAGAAAAGGAAAGAGGGAATGATAGAGAGAAGGAGATGTGTCCATAGATGCTCCATCAGTCTCCAGTGTAGAGGTGGTAGGGTGGATTATCCACACATAAACATTATCATAACTGTTATCAGAGTAGGTCATTATAAAGCTTTATATTACTTCATAGATGTTTTACCAGTGTTGTACCATAAAACTATCTGTTTAACATTGAGAGTATTAAAATTATATGTTTAATGTTGAGAGTAATTATCTGTTTAACATTAAAACAATCTGTTTAACTTTGAGAGTATAACGTGTGTGTTGTGTTAACAATGATACCATTAATATCTTCTCCTGTACATCAACACTTGGCAGAATGACACTAAGGTGGGTGCATGTGTGTGTGATTGACAGGTGGATGATCGCAGAGAGCAGTGCACCCTGGGATCAGCTGCATAATCAGAGAGACAAAGGAACGGGGGAAGAGAGGGAGAGAAGTGTGGAATATTAAAATTCCCAGTGGCGTGAAAGGGTTGTGTTCTCTCTTCTCTGTTTATTTCTCTGAATTCCTTTCAAATGGTTGGTTTGTGAGTGTTTGTGTGTGTGTGTGTATATGTGTTTGTGTGTATATGTGTGTGTGTATATGTGTGTGTGTGTGTATATTTGTGTGTGTGTGAGTGTATATGTGTGTTTGTGTGTGTATATGTGCTTGTGTGTGTATATCTGTTAGTGTGTTTTAGTGTGTGTGTGTGTGTGTGTGTGTGTGTGTGTGTGTGTGTGTGTGTGTGTGCGTGCGTGCGTGTGTGTGTGTTTTGTGTTTGACAGATAAAAGTAGTAAATGGGTTCATTGTGAGAACAGCAAAGGTTCAACATCAGGAGACTCCCTGTAATTATACAGCACGAACAGCATGTGTCAAATTAAACTAGCATCAACAACACACACACATAAACATACATACATACAGTACATACTAACACACATAAACATACATACATACAGTACATACTAACACACATAAACATACATACACACACACACAAACACACACACACACACACACACACACTCTGATCAGTGAGGTCTGTGCTTATGGGACTTGATGTAATGTGGTTCACATACACAAACCTGACAGTTGTTACAAACAACTAGTTGGTATGTAGTTGGTAAATCAGTTGGTATGTAGTTATGTAGTTGGTAAAATAGTTGGTACATAATTTGGTATGTAGTTATGTAGTTGGTATATTAGTTGGTATGTATAACAGTTGGTATGTAGTTATGTAGTTGGTATACCAATTGGTATGTAGTTGGTATACTAGTTGGTATGTAGTTGGTATATCAGTTGGTATGTAGTTGGTCTAATAGTTGGTATGTAGTTATGTAGTTGGTATAATAGTTGGTATGTAGTTAAGTAGTTGGTATATATGTTGGTATGTAGTTGGTATAATAGTTGGTATGTAGTTATGTAGTTGGTATAATAGTTGGTATGTAGTTATGTAGTTGGTATACCAATTGGTATGTAGTTGGTATACTAGTTGGTATGTAGTTGGTATATCAGTTGGTATGTAGTTGGTCTAATAGTTGGTATGTAGTTATGTAGTTGGTATAATAGTTGGTATGTAGTTAAGTAGTTGGTATATATGTTGGTATGTAGTTGGTATAATAGTTGGTATGTAGTTATGTAGTTGGTATAATAGTTGGTATGTAGTTATGTAGTTGGTATACCAGTTGGTACGTAGTTTTGTAGTTGGTATAACAGTTGGTATGTAGTTGGTATAATAGTTGGTATGTAGTTTTGTAGTTGGTATACCAGTTGGTATGTAGTTGGTATTATAGTTGGTATGTAGTTATGTAGTTGGTATAATATTGGTATGTAGTTATGTAGTTTGTATAATAGTTTGTATGTAGTTATGTAGTTGGTATTATAGTTGGTGTGTAGTTATGTAGTTGCTGTAATAATTGGTATATCAGTTGGTATGTAGTTATGTAGTTGGTATACCAGTTGGTATGTAGTTGGTATACCAGTTGGTATGTAGTTGGTATACCAGTTGGTGTGTAGTTGGTATATCAGTTGGTATGTAGTTGGTAAATCAGTTGGTATGTAGTTATGTAGTTGGTATAACAGTTGGTATGTGGTTATGTAGTTGGTATACCAGTTGGAATGTAGTTGGTATAATAGCTGGTATGTAGTTATGTAGTTGGTATACCAGTTGGTATGTAGTTGGTGTACTAGTTGGTATGTAGTTGGTATATCAGTTGGTATGTAGTTATGTAGTTGGTATAACAGTTGGTATACCAGTTGGTATGTAGTTATGTAGTTGACAAAATAGTTTGTATGTAGTTATGTAGTTGGTATGTATTTATGTAGTTGGTATAATAGTTGGTATGTAGTTATGTAGTTGGTATAAGAGTTGGTATACCAGTTGGTATGTAGTTATGTAGTTGACATAATAGTTGGTATGTAGTTATGTAGTTGGTATATCAGTTGGTATGTAGTTGGTATAACAGTTGGTATGTAGTTATGTAGTTGGTATAACAGTTGGTATACCAGTTGGTATGTAGTTATGTAGTTGACATAATAGTTTGTATGTAGTTATGTAGTTGGTATGTATTTATGTAGTTTGTATAATAGTTGGTATGTAGTTATTTAGTTGGTATAACAGTTGGTTTACTGGTTGGCATGTAGTTGTGTAGTTGGTATAATAGTTGGTATGTAGTTATGTAGTTGGTGTAACAGTTGGTATGTAGTTATGTAGTTGATATTATAGTTGGTATGTAGTTATGTAGTTGGTATAATAGTTGATATGTAGTTATGTAGTTGGTATAATAGTTGATTTGTAGTTATGTAGTTGGTATTACAGTTGATATGTAGTTATGTAGTTGGTATAATAGTTGATGTGTAATTGTGTAGTTGGTATAACAGTTGGTATGTTGTTATGTAGTTGGTATAACAGTTGGTATACCAGTTGGTATGTAGTTATGTAGTTGATATAATAGTTTGTATGTAGTTATGTAGTTGGTATAATAGTTGGTATGTAGTTATGTAGTTGGTATATTAGAAGGTATGTCGTTTTGAGGTTGGTATACCAGTTGGTATGTAGTTATGTAGTTGGCATACCAGTTGGTATGTAGTTGGTATAATAGTTATGTAGTTGGTATACCAGTTGGTATGTAGTTGGTATTATAGTTGGTATGTAGTTATGTAGTTGATATGATAGTTGGTATGTAGTTATGTAGTTGGTATAATAGTTGATATGTAGTTATGTAGTTGGTATAATAGTTGATTTGTAGTTATGTAGTTGGTATAATAGTTGATATGTAGTTGTGTAGTTGGTATAACAGTTGGTATGTAGTTATGGAGTTGGTATAACAGTTGGAATACCAGTTGGTATGTAGTTATGTAGTTAATATAATAGTTTGTATGTATTTATGTAGTTGGTATAATAGTTGGTATGTAGTTATGTAGTTGGTATATTAGAAGGTATGTCGTTTTGAGGTTGGTATACCAGTTGTTATGTAGTTATGTAGTTGGCATACCAGTTGGTATGTAGTTGGTATAATAGTTGGTATGTAGTTATGTAGTTGGTATAATATTGGTATGTAGTTATGTAGTTTGTATAATAGTTGGTATGTAGTTATGTAGTTGGTATTATAGTTGGTGTGTAGTTATGTAGTTGGTGTAATAGTTGGTATACAGTTATGTAGTTGGTATATTAGTTGGTATAATAGTTCGTTTGTAGTTATGTAGTTGATATAATAGTTGGGATAATAGTTGGTATGTAGTTGGTATAATAGTTGGTATAATAGTTGGTATGTAGTTATGTAGCTGGTATACCAGTTGGTATGTAGTTATGTAGTTGGTATACCAGTTGGCATGTAGTTGGTATAATAGTTGGTATAATAGTTGGTATTTAGTTATGTAGTTGATATAATAGTTGGGATAATAGTTGGTATGTAGTTGGTATAATAGTTGGTATGTAGTTATGTAGTTGACATAATAGTTTGTATGTAGTTATGTAGTTGGTATGTATTTATGTAGTTGGTATAATAGTTGGTATGTAGTTATGTAGTTGGTATAAGAGTTGGTATGTAGTTATGTAGTTGGTATAAGAGTTTGTTTACCGGTTGGCATGTCGTTGTGTAGTTGGTATAATAGTTGGTATGTAGTTATGTAGTTGGTGTAACAGTTGGTATGTAGTTATGTAGTTGGTATAAGAGTTGGTATGTAGTTATGTAGTTGGTATAAGAGTTTGTTTACCGGTTGGCATGTCGTTGTGTACTTGGTATAATAGTTGGTATGTAGTTATGTAGTTGGTGTAACAGTTGGTATGTAGTTACGTAGTTGGTATATTAGAAGGTATGTCGTTTTGAGGTTGGTATACCAGTTGTTATGTAGTTATGTAGTTGGCATACCAGTTGGTATGTAGTTGGTATAATAGTTGGTATGTAGTTATGTAGTTGGTATAATATTGGTATGTAGTTATGTAGTTTGTATAATAGTTGGTATGTAGTTATGTAGTTGGTATTATAGTTGGTGTGTAGTTATGTAGTTGGTGTAATAGTTGGTATACAGTTATGTAGTTGGTATATTAGTTGGTATAATAGTTCGTTTGTAGTTATGTAGTTGATATAATAGTTGGGATAATAGTTGGTATGTAGTTGGTATAATAGTTGGTATAATAGTTGGTATGTAGTTATGTAGCTGGTATACCAGTTGGTATGTAGTTATGTAGTTGGTATACCAGTTGGCATGTAGTTGGTATAATAGTTGGTATAATAGTTGGTATTTAGTTATGTAGTTGATATAATAGTTGGGATAATAGTTGGTATGTAGTTGGTATAATAGTTGGTATGTAGTTATGTAGTTGACATAATAGTTTGTATGTAGTTATGTAGTTGGTATGTATTTATGTAGTTGGTATAATAGTTGGTATGTAGTTATGTAGTTGGTATAAGAGTTGGTATGTAGTTATGTAGTTGGTATAAGAGTTTGTTTACCGGTTGGCATGTCGTTGTGTAGTTGGTATAATAGTTGGTATGTAGTTATGTAGTTGGTGTAACAGTTGGTATGTAGTTATGTAGTTGGTATAAGAGTTGGTATGTAGTTATGTAGTTGGTATAAGAGTTTGTTTACCGGTTGGCATGTCGTTGTGTACTTGGTATAATAGTTGGTATGTAGTTATGTAGTTGGTGTAACAGTTGGTATGTAGTTACGTAGTTGATATAATAGTTGGTATGTAGTTATGTAGTTGGTGTAACAGTTGGTATGTAGTTATGTAGTTGATATAATAGTTGGTATGTAGTTATGTAGTTGATATAATAGTTGATATGTAGTTATGTAGTTGGTATTATAGTTGATATGTAGTTATGTAGTTGGTATAATAGTTGGTATGTAGTTATGTAGTTGGTATAAGAGTTGGTATGTAGTTATGTAGTTGGTATAAGAGTTTGTTTACCGGTTGGCATGTCGTTGTGTAGTTGGTATAATAGTTGGTATGTAGTTATGTAGTTGGTGTAACAGTTGGTATGTAGTTATGTAGTTGGTATAATATTGGTATGTAGTTATGTAGTTTGTATAATAGTTGGTATGTAGTTATGTAGTTGGTATTATAGTTGGTGTGTAGTTATGTAGTTGGTGTAATAGTTGGTATACAGTTATGTAGTTGGTATATTAGTTGGTATAATAGTTGGTATGTAGTTATGTAGTTGGTATATTAGAAGGTATGTTCTTTTGAGGTTGGTATACCAGTTGTTATGTAGTTATGTAGTTGGCATACCAGTTGGTATGTAGTTGGTATAATAGTTGGTATGTAGTTATGTAGTTGGTATAATATTGGTATGTAGTTATGTAGTTTGTATAATAGTTGGTATGTAGTTATGTAGTTGGTATTATAGTTGGTGTGTAGTTATGTAGTTGGTGTAATAGTTGGTATACAGTTATGTAGTTGGTATATTAGTTGGTATAATAGTTGATATGTAGTTATGTAGTTGATATAATAGTTGGGATAATAGTTGGTATGTAGTTGGTATAATAGTTGGTATAATAGTTGGGATGTAGTTATGTAGCTGGTATACCAGTTGGTATGTAGTTATGTAGTTGGTATACCAGTTGGTATGTAGTTGGCATAATAGTTGGTATAATAGTTGGTATTTAGTTATGTAGTTGATATAATAGTTGGGATAATAGTTGGTATGTAGTTGGTATAATAGTTGGTATAATAGTTGGTATGTAGTTATGTAGTTGACATAATAGTTTGTATGTAGTTATGTAGTTGGTATGTATTTATGTAGTTGGTATAATAGTTGGTATGTAGTTATGTAGTTGGTATAAGAGTTGGTATGTAGTTATGTAGTTGGTATAAGAGTTTGTTTACCGGTTGGCATGTCGTTGTGTAGTTGGTATAATAGTTGGTATGTAGTTATGTAGTTGGTGTAACAGTTGGTATGTAGTTATGTAGTTGGTATAATATTGGTATGTAGTTATGTAGTTTGTATAATAGTTTGTATGTAGTTATGTAGTTGGTATTATAGTTTGTGTGTAGTTATGTAGTTGGTGTAATAGTTGGTATACAGTTATGTAGTTGGTATATTAGTTGGTATAATAGTTGGTATGTAGTTATGTAGTTGATATAATAGTTGGGATAATATTTGGTATGTAGTTGGTATAATAGTTGGTATAATAGTTGGTATGTAGTTATGTAGCTGGTATACCAGTTGGTATGTAGTTGGTATAATAGTTGGTATGTAGTTATTTAGTTGGTATAATATTGGTATGTAGTTATGTAGTTTGTATAATAGTTGGTATGTAGTTATGTAGTTGGTATTATAGTTGGTGTGTAGTTATGTAGTTGGTGTAATAGTTGGTATACAGTTATGTAGTTGGTATATTAGTTGGTATAATAGTTGGTATGTAGTTATGTAGTTGATATAATAGTTAGGATAATAGTTGGTATGTAGTTGGTATAATAGTTGGTATAATAGTTGGTATGTAGTTATGTAGCTGGTATACCAGTTGGTATGTAGTTGGTATAATAGTTGGTATGTAGTTATTTAGTTGGTATACCAGTTGGTATGTAGTTGGTATAATAGTTGGTATGTAGTTATGTAGTTGGTATACCAGTTGGTATGTAGCTGGTATTATAGTTGGTATGTAGTTATGTAGTTGGTAAAATATTGTTATGTAGTTATGTAGTTTGTATAATAGTTGGTATGTAGTTATGTAGTTGGTGTAATAGTTGGTATATCAGTTGGTATGTAGTTATGTAGTTGGTATAATAGTTGGTATATCAGTTGGTATGTAGTTATGTAGTTGGTATACGAGTTTGTATGTAGTTGGTATACCAGTTGGTGTGTAGTTAGTATACCAGTTGGTGTGTAGTTGGTAAATCAGTTGGTATGTAGTTATGTAGTTGGTATGTATTTATGTAGTTGGTATAACAGTTGGTATGTAGTTATGTAGTTGGTTTACCAGTTGGTATGTAGTTGGTCTAATAGTAGGTATGTAGTTATGTAGTTGGTATAATAGTTGGTATGTAGTTATGTAGTTGGTAAATCAGTTGGTATGTAGTTGGTATATTAGTTGATATGTTTGTGTGTAGTTGGTATAATAGTTGGTATGTAGTTATTTAGTTGGTATACCACATGGTATGTAGTTGGTATAATAGTTGGTATGTAGTTATGTAGTTGCTATACCTGTTGGTATGTAGTTGGAATTATAATTGGTATGTAGTTATGTAGTTGGTATAATATTGGTATGTAGTTATGTAGTTTGTATAATAGTTGTTATGTAGTTATGTAGTTGGTATTATAGTTGGTGTGTAGTTATGTAGTTGCTGTAATAGTTGGTATATCAGTTGGTATGTAGTTATGTAGTTGGTATACCAGTTGGTATGTAGTTGGTATACCAGTTGGTATGTAGTTGGTATACCAGTTGGTGTGTAGTTGGTATACCAGTTGGTATGTAGTTGGTAAATCAGTTGGTATGTAGTTATGTAGTTGGTATAATAGTTGGTACATAATTTGGTATGTAGTTATGTAGTAGGTATATCAGTTGGTATGTGGTTATGTAGGTAGTATACCAGTTGGAATGTAGTTGGTATAATAACTGGTATGTAGTTATGTAGTTGGTATACCAGTTGGTATGTAGTTGGTATACTAGTTGGTATGTAATTGGTATATCAGTTGGTATGTAGTTGGTCTAATAGTTGGTATGTAGTTATGTAGTTGGTATAATAGGTGGTATGTAGTTATGTAGTTGGTATACCAGTTGGTATGTAGTTATGTAGCTGATATAATTGTTTGTATGTAGTTATGTAGTTGGTATGTATTTATCTAGTTGGTATAATAGTTGGTATGGAGTTGGTCTAATAGTTGGTATGTAGTTATGTAGTTGGTATAATAGTTGGTATGTAGTTATGTAGTTGGTATATCAGTTGGTATGTAGTTGGTATAATAGTTGGTATGTAGTTATGTAGTTGGTATACCAGTTGGTATGTAGTTATGTAGTTGGTATACCAGTTGGTATGTAGTTGGTATAATAGTTGGTATGTATTTATTTAGATGCTATTTCCCATTTGGTATGTAGTTGGTATTATAGTTGGTATGTAGTTATGTAGTTGGTATAATAGTTGGTATGTAGTTATGTAGTTGGTATACCAGTTGGCATGTAGTTATGTAGTTGGTATACCAGTTGGTATGTAGTTGGTATAATAGTATGTATGTAGTTATGTATTTGCTATACCTGCTGATATGTAGTTGGTATTATAGTTGGTATGTAGTTATGTAGTTGGTATAATAGTTGGTATGTAGTTATGTAGTTGGTATATCAGTTGGTATACCAGTTGGTATGAAGTTATGTAGCTGATATAATAGTTTGTATGTAGTTATGTAGTTGGTATGTATTTATGTAGTTGGTATAATAGTTGGTATGTAGTTGGTCTAATAGTTGGTATGTAGTTATGTAGTTGGTATAATAGTTGGTATGTAGTTATCTAGTTGGTATATCAGTTGGTATGTAGTTGGTATAATAGCTGGTATGTAGTTATGTAGTTGGTATAATAGTTGGTATGTAGTTATGTAGTTGGTATACCAGTTGGTATGTAGTTATGTAGTTGGTATACCAGTTGGTATGTAGTTGGTATAATAGTTGGTATGTATTTATGTAGTTGCTATTTCCCATTTGGTATGTAGTTGGTATTATAGTTGGTATGTAGTTATGTAGTTTGTATAATAGTTGGTATGTAGTAATGTAGTTGGTATATCAGTTGGTATGTAGTTGGTATAATAGTTGGTATGTAGTTATGTAGATGGTATAATACTTGGTATGTAGTTATGTAGTTGGTATACCAGTTGGCATGTAGTTATGTAGTTAGTATACCAGTTGGTGTGTAGTTGGTATACCAGTTGGTATGTAGTTGGTAAATCAGTTGGTATGTAGTTATGTAGTTGGTATAATAGTTGGTACATAATTTGGTATGTAGTTATGTAGTTGGTATAACAGTTGGTATGTGGTTATGTAGTTGGTATACCAGTTGGAATGTAGTTGGTATAATAGCTGGTATGTAGTTATGTAGTTGGTATACCAGTTGGTATGTAGTTGGTATACTAGTTGGTATGTAGTTGGTATATCAGTTGGTATGTAGTTGGTCTAATAGTTGGTATGTAGTTATGTAGTTGGTCTAATAGTTGGTATGTAGTTATGTAGTTGGTATAATAGTTGGTATGTAGTTATATAGTTGGTATATCAGTTGGTATACCATTTGGTATGTAGTTATGTAGTTGATATAATAGTTTGTATGTAGTTATGTAGTTGGTATACCAGTTGGTATGTAGTTGGTATAATAGTTTGTATGTAGTTATGTAGTTGCTATACCTGTTGGTATGTAGTTGGTATTACAGTTGGTATGTAGTTATGTAGTTGGTATAATATTGGTATGTAGTTATGTAGTTTGTATAATAGTTGGTATGTAGTCATGTAGTTGGTATTATAGTTGGTGTGTAGTTATGTAGTTGCTGTAATAGTTGGTATATCAGTTGGTATGTAGTTATGTAGTTGGTATACAAGTTGGTATGTAGTTGGTATACCAGTTGGTATGTAGTTGGTATACCAGTTGGTGTGTAGTTGGTAAATCAGTTGGTATGTAGTTATGTAGTTTGTATAACAGTTGGTACATAATTGGTATGTAGTGATGTAGTTGGTATATCAGTTGGTATGTAGTTATGTAGTTGGAATAACAGTTGGTATGTGGTTATGTAGTTGGTATACCAGTTGGAATGTAGTTGGTATAATAGCTGGTATGTAGTTATGTAGTTGGTATACCAGTTGGTATGTAGTTGGTATACTAGTTGGTATGTAGTTGGTATATCAGTTGTTATGTAGTTGGTCTAATAGTTGGTATGTAGTTATGTAGTTAGTATAATAGTTGGTATGTAGTTATGTAGTTGGTATAATAGTTGGTATGTAGTTATGTAGTTGGTATATCAGTTGGTATGCAGTTATGTAGTTGATATAATAGTTGGTATGTAGTTATGTAGTTGGTATGTATTTATGTAGTTGGTATAATAGACGGTATGTAGTTATGTAGTTGGTATATAGGTTAGTATGTAGTTGGTATAACAGTTGGTATGTAGTTGGTAAATCAGTTGGTATGTAGTTATATAGTTGGTATAATAGTTGGTACATAATTTGGTAAGTAGTTATGTAGTTGGTATATCAGTTGGTATGTAGTTATGTAGTTGGTATAACAGTTGGTATGTAGTTATGTAGTTGGTATACCAGTTGGTATGTAGCTGGTATAATGGCTGGTATGTAGTTATGTAGTTGGTATACCAGTTGGTATGTAGTTGGTAATATAGTTGGTATGTAGTTATGTAGTTGGTATAATATTGTTATGTAGTTATGTAGTTTGTACAATACTTGGTATGTAGTTATGTAGTTTGTATTATAGTTGGTGCGTAGTTATGTAGTTGATATAATAGTTGGTATATCAGTTGGTATGTAATTATGTAGTTGATATACCAGTTGGCATGTAGTTGGTATAATAGTTGGTATGTAGTTATGTAGTTGCTATACCTATTGGTATGTAGTTGGTATTATAGTTGGTATGTAGTTATGTAGTTGGTATAATATTGGTATGTAGTTAAGTAGTTTGTATAATAGTTGGTATGTAGTGAAGTAGTTGGTATTATAGTTGGTGTGTAGTTATGTAGTTGCTGTAATAGTTGGTACATCAGTTGGTATGTAGTTGGTAAATCAGTTGGTGTGTAGTTATGTAGTTGGTATAATAGTTGGTACATAATTTGGTATGTAGTTATGTAGTTGGTATACCAGTTGGTATGTAGTTGGTATACTAGTTGGTATGTAGTTGTTGTATCAGTTGGTATGTAGTTGGTCTAATAGTTGGTATGTAGTTATGTAGTTGGTATATCAGTTGGTATACCAGTTGGTATGTAGTTATGTAGTTGATATAATAGTTTGTATGTAGTTATGTAGTTGGTGTGTATTTATGTAGTTGGTATAATAGCTGGTATGTAGTTATGTAGTTGGTTTATCAGTTAGTATGTAGTTGGTATAACAGTTGGTATGTAGTTATGTAGTTGGTATAACAGTTGGTATACCAGTTGGTATGTAGTTATGTAGTTGATATAATAGTTTGTATGTAGTTATGTAGTTGGTATGTATTTATGTAGTTGGTATAATAGTTGGTATGTATGTATGTAGTTGGTATAAGAGTTGGTATGTAGTTATGTAGTTGGTATAACAGTTGGTATATCAGTTGGTTTGTAGTAATGTAGTTGGTATAACAGTTGGTATGTAGTTGGTATAACAGTTGGTATGTAGTATTGTAGTTGATATATCAGTTGGTCTGTAGTTATGTAGTTTGTATAATAGTTGGTATATCAGTTGTTATGTAATTATGTAGTCTGTATACCAGTTGGTATGTAGTTGGTATACAAGTTGTTATGTAGTTGGTATACCAGTTGGTGTGTAGTTGGTATACCAGTTGGTATGTAGTTGGTAAATCAGTTGGTATGTAGTTATGTAGTTGGTATAATAGTTGGTACATAATTTGGTATGTAGTTATGTAGTTGGTATATCAGTTGGTATGTAGTTATGTAGTTTGTATAACAGTTGGTATGTAGTTATGTAATTGGTATACCAGTTGGTATGTAGTTGGTATAATGGCTGGTATGTAGTTATGTAGTTTGTATACCAGTTGGTATGTAGTTGGTATAATAGTTGGTATGTAGTTATGTAGTTGGTATAATAGTATGTATGTAGTTATGTAGTTGGTATACCAGTTGGTATGTAGTTATGTAGTTGGTATACCAGTTGGTATGTAGTTGGTATAATAGTCAGTATGTAGTTATGTAGTTGCTATACCAGTTGGTATGTAGTTGGTATGTAGTTATGTAGTTGGTATAATATTGGTATGTAGTTATGTAGTTTGTATAATAGTTGGTATGTAGTTATGTAGATGGTATTACAGTTGGTGTGTAGTTATGTAGTTGCCGTAATAGTTGGTATATCAGTTGGTATGTAGTTGGTATAACAGTTGGTATGTAGTTATATAGTTGGTATAATAGTTGGTATGTATTTGGTATAACAGTTGGTATGTAGTTATATAGTTGGTATAATAGTTGGTATAACAGTTGGTATATCAGTTGGTATAACAGTTGGTATGTAGTTGGTATAATAGTTGGTACGTAGTTATGTAGTTGGTATAATAGTTGGTACGTAGTTATGTAGTTGGAGTACCAGTTGGTATGTAGGTATGTAGTTGGTATGTAGTTATGTAGTTGGTATACCAGTTGGTATGTAGTTATGCAGTTGGTATACCAGTTGGTATGTAGTTGGTATAACAGTTGGTATGTAGTTATGTAGTTGCTATACCTGTTGGTATGTAGTTGGTATTATAGTTGGTATGTAGTTATGTAGTTGGTATAATATTGGTATGTAGTTATGTAGTTTGTATAATAGTTGGTATGTAGTTAAGTAGTTGGTATTATAGTTGGTGTGTAGTTATGTAGTTGCTGTAATAGTTGGTATATCAGTTGGTATGTAGTTGGTAAATCAGTTGGTATGTAGTTATGTAGTTGGTATAATAGTTGGTACATAATTTGATATGTAGTTATGTAGTTGGTATACCAGTTGGTATGTAGTTGGTATATCAGTTGGTATGTAGTTGGTCTAATAGTTGGTATGTAGTTATGTAGTTGGTATATCAGTTGGTATACCAGTTGGTATGTAGTTATGTAGTTGATATAATAGTTTGTGTGTAGTTATGTAGTTGGTGTGTATTTATGTAGTTGGTATAATAGTTGGTATGTATTTATGTAGTTGGTATAATAGTTGGTATGTAGTTATGTAGTTGGTATATCAGTTAGTATGTAGTTGGTATAACAGTTGGTATGTAGTTATGTAGTTGATATAATAGTTTGTATGTAGTTATGTAGTTGGTATGCATTTATGTAGTTGGTATAATAGTTGGTATGTATGTATGTAGTTAGTATAACAGTTGGTATGTAGTTATGTAGTTGGTATAACAGTTGGTATGTAGTTATGTAGTTGGTATAACAGTTGGTATGTAGTTATGTAGTTGGTATAACAGTTGGTATGTAGGTATGTAGTTGGTATAACAGTTGGTATGTAGTTGGTATAATAGCTGGTTTGTAGTTATGTAGATGGTATAACAGTTAGTATGTAAGTGTGTAGTTATTTAGTTGGTATACAGCTGGTATGTAGTTGGTATAAAAGTTGGTATATCAGTTGGTATAACAGAAGGTATATGGTTGGTATGTAGTTATGTAGTTGGTATAATAGTTGGTATGTAGTAATGTAGTTGATATAATTTTTGGTATGTAGTTGGTATAACAGTTGGTATGTAGTTATGTAGTTGGTATAATAGTTGGTATGTAGTTGGTATAACAGTTGGTATGTAGTTATGTAGTTGGTATAATAGTTGGTATGTAGTTGGTATAACAGTTGGTATATCAGTTGGTATAACAGTTTGTATGTAGTTTTGTAGTTGGTATAATAGTTGGTATGTAGGTGGTATAATAGTTGGTATGTAGTTATTTAGTTGGTATAATAGTTGGTTTGTAGTTATGTAGGTATAATAGTTAGTATAATAGTTGGTATAATAGTTGGTATGTAGTTATGTAGTTGGAAGAATAGTTGGTATGTAGTTATGTATGTTCTTAGAACAGTTGGTATGTAGTTATATAGTTGGTGTCACAGTTGGTATGTGGTTGTGTAGTTGGTAGAGTAGTTGGTTTGTAGTTATATAGTTGGTATCACAATTGGTATGTAGTTATGTAGTTTGTAGAATTGTTGGTAAGTTGTTATATAGTTGGTAGACCAGTTTTTGTGTAGTTGGGATAACAATTTCTATAACAGTTTGTATGTAGATGTGTAGCAGGTATAGAAGTTGATATGTCGATAGGAATCTAGTTGGCATAACAATTGGTATGTAGTTATGCAGTGTGTGTAACATTTGGTTTAATAGTTGGTGTGAAGTTATGTAGTTAGAATAAGTGTTGGTGCAAAACTTGGTATGTACTTGGTATAGCAGTTGGTGTGTAGTTGGTATTATAGTTGGTATGTTGTTATGTAGTTGGTATATCAGTTGGAATGTAGTTATGTAGTTGGTATAGCAGTTGGTTTGTAGTTATGTAGTTGGTATAACAGTTGGTACGTAGTTATGTAGTTGGTATAACAGTTGGTATGTAGTTATGTAGTTGGTATAACAGTTGGTATGTAGGTATGTAGTTATGTAGTTGGTATAACAGTTGGTATGTAGTTATGTAGTTGATATAATAGTTGGTATGTAGTTGGTAAAACAGTTGGTATGTAGTTATGTAGTTGGAATACCAGTTGGAATGTAGGTATGTAGTTGGTATGTAGTTATGTAGTTGGTATACCAGTTGGTATGTAGTTATGTAGTTGATATAATAGTTGGTATGTAGTTATGCAGTTGGTATAACAGTTGTTATGTAGGTGTATAGTTATGTAGGTAGTATACACCTGGTATGTAGTTGGTATAACAGTTGGTATATCAGTTGGTATAACAGTTGGTATGTAGTTGGTATGTAGTTATGTAGTTGGTATAATAGTTGGTAAATAGTGATGTAGTTGGTATAATAGTTGGTATGTAGTTGGTATAACAGTTGGTATAACAGTTGGCATGTAGTTATGTAGTTGGTATAATAGTTGGTATAACAGTTGGTATATCAGTTGGTATAACAGTTTTTAAGTAGTTGCTATAATAGTTGGTACGTAGTTATGTAGGTAGTATAATAGTTGGTACGTAGTTATGTAGTTGGAGTACCAGTTGGTATGTAGGTATGTAGTTGGTATGTAGTTATGTAGTTGGTATACCAGTTGGTATGTAGTTATGTAGTTGATATAATAGTTGGTATGTAGTTATGTAGTTGGTATAACAGTTGGTATGTAGGTGTGTAGTTATTTAGTTGGTATACAGCTGGTATGTAGTTGGTATAACAGTTGGTATATCAGTTGGTATAACAGTTGATATGTGGTTGGTATGTAGTTATGTAGTTGGTATAATAGTGGGTATGTAGTTATGTAGTTGGTATAATAGTTGGTATGCAGGTGGTATAATAGTTGGTATGTAGTTATTTAGTTGGTATAATAGTTGGTTTGTATTTATGTAGTTGGTATAATAGTTGGAATGTAGTTATATGGTTGGTATAATAGTTGGTATAATAGTTGGTATGTAGTTGGTAGAATAGTTGGTATGTAGTTATGTAGTTGGTATCACAATTGGTATGTAGTTATGTAGTTGGAAGAATAGTTGGTATGTAGTTATGTAGTTGGTATAATAGTTGGTATGTAGTTATGTAGTTGGTAGAATAGTTGGTATGTAGTTATGTAGTTGGTATAATAGTTGGTATAATAGTTGGTATGTAGTTATATGGTTGGTATAACAGTTGGTATGTAGTTGGTATGTAGTTATTTAGTTGGTATAATAGTTGGTATGTATTTATGTTGTTGGTATAATAGTTGGTATGTAGTTGGTATAACAGTTGGTATAACAGTTGGTATGTAGTTATGTAGTTGGTATAATAGTTGGTATGTAGTTGGTATAACAGTTGGTATATCAGTTGATATAACAGTTGGTATGTAGTTATGTAGTTGGTATAATAGTTGGTATGTAGGTGGTATAATAGTTGGTATGTAGTTATTTAGTTGGGATAATAGGTGGTATGTAGTTATGTAAGTTGTATAACAGTTGGTATATCAGTTGGTATAACAGTAGGTATGTAGGTGGTATAACAGTTGGTATGTAGTTATGTAGTTGGTATGTAGTTGGTATAACAGTTGGTATATCAGTTTGTATTACAGTTGGTATGTAGTTATGTAGTTGTTTTATCTGTTGGTATGTAGTTATGTAGTTATGTAGTTGGTATATAGTTATGTAATTGGTTAATATCTGGTATAAAACTTGGTATATAGTTTGTTTAACAGTTGCTATCTAGTTATGTCTACATATATATATATATATATATATATATATATATATATATATATATATATATATATATATATATATATATATATATATATATATATATCACATTTACATAAGTATTCAGATTCCTTACTCAATTCTTTGTTCAAGCACCTTTTGCAGCAATTACAGCCTAGTGTCTTCTTGGGTATGACGCTGCTTGGCACACTTGTACTGAGGTTCTCCTATTCTTCTCTGCAGATCCTCTCAAGCTCTGTCAGGTTGGATGAGGAGCGTCGTTGCAAAGCTATTTTCAGGTCTCTCCAGAGACGTTCTATCAGGTTCATGTCCGAGCTATGGCTCGGTTACTCAAGGACATTCAGAAACTTGTCCCAAAAGCCACTCACACATTGTCTTTGCTATGTGCTTAGGGTCGTTGTCCTGGTGGAAGGTGAACCGTCGCACCATTCTGAGTTTCTAATCGCTCTGGAGTAGGTTTTCATCAAGGATCTCTCTGTACTTTGCTCCGTTCATCTTTCCCTCGATCCTGATTAGTCTCCCAGTCCCTGCCATTGAAAAACATCCCCACACCATGATTCTGCCACCACCATGCTTCACCGTAGGGATTGTGCCAGGTTTCCTCCAGAAGTGATTTTTCGCATTCAAGCCAAAGAGTTCAATCTTGATTTCGTCAGACCAGAGAATCTTGTTTCTCATGGTCTGAGAGTCCTTTAGGTGCCTTTTGGCAAAGTCCAAGTGCGATGTCATGTGCCTTTTACTGAGAAGTGGCTTCTGTCTGGCCACTCTACCATAAAGACCCGATTGGTGGAGTGCTGCAGGGATGGTTGTCCTTCTGTAAGGGTCTCCCATCACCACAGAGGAACTCTGGAGCTCTGTCAGAGTGACCATCGGGTTCTTGGCCACTTCTCTGACCATGGCCCTTCTCCCCCGATTGCTCAGTTTGGCCGGTCGGACAGCTCTAGGAAGAGCCTTCCTGCTTACAAACTTCTTCCATTTAATAATGATGGAGGCCACTGTGTTCTTGCTGCAGAAATGTTTTGGTACCCTTCCTCAGATCTGTGCCTCGATACAATCCTGTCTCTGAGCTCTATGGACAATTCCTTCAACTTCATGGCTTGGTTTTTGCTCTGACATGCACTGTCAACTGTGGGACCTTACATAGACAGGTGTGTGCCTTTCCAAATCATGTCCAATCAATTGAATTGACCATATGTGGACTCCAATCAAGTTGTAAAAACATCTCAAGGATGATCAATGGAACCATAGCTTAATTTTGAGTCTCATAGCAAAGGGTCTGAAATGTTATGTAAATAAGGTATTTAGGTTTTTCACTTGTAATACTTTTTTTTAAACAACTGGTACAACAGTTGCTATGCAGTTTTGTAGTTGGTATAATAGTTAGTATGTAGTTATATAGCTAGTTGGTATAACAGTTGGTATGTAGTTATGTAGCTAGTTGGTATAACAGTTGGTATGTAGTTATGTAGTTTGTATAACAGTTGGTCTGTGGTTATGTAATTGGTATAATAGTTGGTATGTAGTTGTGTAGTTGGTATAACAGTTGGTATGTAGCTATGTAGTTGGTATACCAATTGGTTTAACAGTTGGTATGTAATTCTGTAGTTAGTATCCTTCTACCAAACCCCAAGGTAGACACAACCACAAACTATGGAGGAATAAATGTCTGGCTTAGGGGCACAACGGCAGAAGGTGGTACCTAGAATCTGCCACCAGCAGCCTTACAGCTCATCTTTATTTACCTGGGCTGACATGCTAACCTTTTAATGGACCTCGGTACATTTTGTTTGGTCCTTTCTGAATAACTGATTTTTGTAGAGCCCATTTTACTGACAAAAAAAACAACAGAGGATGTTTGTATAAACATGTTGAATCAACATGATTTAAAGCTGATTGGATTTGCAAAAAGTAATCAATGCAAGGTAATTTCGTCTTTTTTCACGCAACTGTTAATAACCTAGTACAATGACATTGTGAAATATTTGGTGGATTTCACGTTTGAATTCCCATTAGTTGACAACTTAACCAAGTGTAAATAAAAACTATATGTTGAACTGACGTCTGTGCCCAGTGTGGTTTTATATCAATGTGTTATTTGGGCCGATTTAACCAGGACATTCCCAATTTCCCATGAAGCCCTTTAATATTCCATCAACAGGCTATAGATCCAGGCTTGTCATGACTTGTCTAATGGATGATGTCTGATCAATTCAATTTGATCAAATTAATTTCATTTTAGCATTATCATTTATGAAAATGCGTAAAAAGTTTTAAATCTGCAACCAACAAATCAATTCAACTTGGACCGGCTGTTGCGTGTCTGTTGGCGTCTGAGTGGGAGCAAGCAGATCGGCCTTTTTCTGCACTCTTTTGTTAATTATAGCAGCTGGCACGTGTCTGGTCTGAAAGAACTGAATGGGGCAGTAATTAAATTAACAATGAACAACAATAACTCTGTTAATGATGTAGACAAACGGTTAGTGATACCAGTAGTTTGTTGTTAATGAAGTAGACAAATATTCATGATACCAGTAGCTTGTTATCTTGTTTCTGATGTCTGGAGTTGTTCCCCCGTATGTAGCGTCGTTATTGTTTGTAATTGTATTGTGTTACTTTTAATTTTTTACTTTAGTTTACTTAGTAAATATTTTCTTAAATATATTTCTTGAACTGCATTGTTGGTTAAGGGCTTGTAAGTGAGCATCACTGTAAGGTATTCGGTGCATGTGACAAATGCAATAGAATTTTATTTTCTTGTATTTGTTTGATTAAAGGGAGATCCCTGGTCTCCGGGATGACTTCAGAGCCCTCAGATACAGTACTGTGACAAGGCCGTGACCGGCTGGCAGCCCAGGCTTACTGGCAGCTCCTTATAACGACTACATGATGGCATTAAGGTCATGAGACGATAACTGAGGGGTAGCCTATGGGTGAGGGGTATGGGTGAGGGTGCTGGTGAAGTGTGAGGGTATGCTGCTAGTAGGGTTTGGAGTTTCAATAGGCCTAGCTAGCCTGGATGAGGGTCAGGAACCAAGACATATTTCCATGGTTTGGACTAAATCTAAGGCACTTTGATAACTAACGAGTCATCTAGGTCTACTGCATTGTTGAGGGAGCGAGCACATACTCATTTCGCTGCACCTGTTAAACCTGCTCTAAACTGTGTAGCCTTTGATTTGATTTCTTAATTCAAATAATAAAACATCCCAACTACAAATAAAAAGAAGAATCTTCACTACTAATGAGACATGTTTCTATGTATGTTTATATTTGGTCTGGTGGTATGTGTAAATAATGAATGGCTTATATCGTTACACTAGGCCTACAGCCTAATATAAGAAACTCTGGCTGAACGGCTCTGGCCTTGCAGCAACAGGCTTCATTTAAATACTGAACACCTGTTTCCTGCTCCACTCCTAGCACCATGTGAAATTAATTTAGTGAAATGTGTAAATTAACCAAACATTGCCTCTAAATGACCCCCCCTCCCCTAATATCCCATCACTGGGCTTTGCAGGACAGGCTAGGATGTTGTCATGGCGGGTTGTTATGTTGCGTTATAGCCAGGCTTTTTTTCATGGATGGTTGTTATGTATCCTTAATTAAAGCCAGGCTGTTGTCATGGCGGGTTGTTATGTTTCCTAATAATAACTTACACTCTGACCAAGACTCTTACTTGGGCTGGCGCTGCATGCGGTGCAAAGGTAGCCTAATGGACTCTTGTGGCCATATGAACCCGGTGTCTGACTTAGTTTACAACTTCGCCACATGGGCATAACAGTCCACAGCACAACACAGTCCTCAACACACCGTTCAATACAACACATTAATATACAATATATAGGCCTACAAAGGCGTTTATACATCGTTAAATATAGCCTACCCTACAAATGATTCGTTTAAAATCTATTCTTAAATCTGTATTTTGTTTATTGGATTGTATTGCTGTCTGTTTTTACGTATTTCTAGCATAGTAATTCTACTTGTATGGTAGGCTTATTGTATGGTAATGTGTAGTTCCCGCTAGTGTTGATATTGTTGATTGACCAAATTTTTAACCTATTGCTGATATCATTTTATCCTAATTTAACCATAAAAAATGTATGTTTAAAGGTGGATTAATATGTAGGCTACTGTCTCAGACACCTGAAAACAAAATATGCCTAAATAAATGAATAAATAAATTCAGCATAGTTAAATAACCTTGCCTAGTTACATAAAAAAACGTAAAAAGTAATAACACTTACCCTAATCATGTGAAGCATTTCCAGGCTTCCTTAATAACTTAACTTCCCTGCTGGAAACTGAAACAACACCGTTCCAGTCTGAAACGGCAGTAGGCCCCTCCTATTTAGATATAAAATGGGAAGAAGAGAGGAGAAAGGATGTCGAGATGAAACCATGTGGCATTTCTATTTTTTATATATATTTGAAATGGGACAGATACAAGCAAGTTGACATATTGACAAAACTAAGCCTGCTCCAAAGCCTGCAAAAATATGGTTCAACTGTATTTAGAAACATAAACAGCTCGACCTATAGGCTTTTACCAAGTGTTTTCCACTAAACCAATCTATTTGATTAGTGGTCTGTAAATGTTTCGTTCACGTGAGGATTTCGATTAAATTCCAGTCCCAATAGAAGGAAGCGTAGAGGTTTTAGCGACAAAACAACTCAAGAATTGAAAGACGAGTTCATAATAGTATCTCATCTCAGTTTCACAGGGTCTTTATCACTCTCCAATAAAATTGGTGATATTTTCTTTCAAGTAATGTTGACCCTTAAAATGAAAGTTCTTAAAATGTAACTTTAATGCCTAAAGTAAGGGTATTTAGTATATTTATCAAAAATAGTATCGGCTAGTATATTTATCATGAATAGTATAGCCTAGTATATTTATCATGAATAGTATAGCCTAGTATATTTATCATGAATAGTATAGCCTAGTATATTTATCACGAAGAGTAGAGACTAGTATATTTATCATATGGTAGGCCTGTAGGTTAGTATGTGTATCATTCAATGGTTGTAAATGTATTAGGGTCAGACGGAATTGATCGTTTATGAGATGATTTACGGTTCAACCTCAATGTGACGTTGATAGGCATGGTTAACTGTATTCGCCGATATATAATACACTGTAATAGTTGTTATAGTATAACCTAGTATACTGTTATAGTAGTTTATTATTACAGTAGGAGATATGTTATGAGTTGAGCCTGTATGTGTGACTGTTCATTTCTCTGCCGCTGAGATTCTGAGAGTTGGAGCTCATGTCTCTCCGAGCCTTGCGAAGCAGCAGATGGAGCCGGTCCATGCTCGATCTCACTGCGCATCTGGCGCTGCGCTTCCCGCCCTGTCCGTGAGGCTGCTCCAGGAGCTAAGCCCTATTAGCACTGTCTACTACGCAACTGGTGCCTCGCGCACACACAGTGCGCTCTGCCGGGCGGAAAACTTAATCCTCACATGCGACAACTGGCCTTCAATCGCGCGGAGGTTTCATCAAGCCTCGAGGCAAAACAATCGAATTACTTAATTTGCTCATGGACATGAGGGCCTTGAGAACTTTATATATATATTTTTTTATTAAACCTTGCATGATGTGTGCGTTTCATTATCTTGTTTTGTGGTTGTAAATTCTCATTTGATTACGATATATTTTAGAAGAGATGTAGAATAATATTGTTGAGATGAGAGAGTGTTGTGGTGGTTATTCAGCGATAGGCCTGAGACCTGCAGGAACAGATGGATAAATAGTTTGCTAATTCAAGACTAAGAGTCAATAGCGGCGTCTAACTGGCCTGCCTATCTGTCGGTCTGTCTGTAGCAGCGTCTGTGGTGACTGGATATTATAATGACACAGTCTGCACTCTGCACATTAATATCACATCGTTACAGTTTAAACAATAACCGGTTGTTTCAGTTAAACATTGATTAACATGTCCAAGTTCCTGTTGGGCAGCCGGTTTCGATAGTGGAGTGGGCGGATGAGTTTAGGGGTCTAGACGCTCCCGGAGTAATTGCGATCATTTGGGTTAAATAATTAGGCTTTGGGCTTTAAAACACTTTAAAAGCACCGTCCTGCCCTCACGTTGACTCACGTTCTGTTCTCCCTCCCTCCCTCCATCCCTCCCTCCCTCTGTGTGTGTGTGTGTGTGTGTGTTTGTGCGTGTTGGTGTGTCTGAATGTGTTATATCTGACAGACTGCTAGAGTAGTTCAGTACTGAGGCAGACAGAGAGAGCTGCAGGGCCTGACCGGAAGCACAGCCTTCTTCTGTCGTTTCACATTTCTATTTTCCTCTCTTCCCTCCCGAGCCGGCAGGCCCTTGCTCTCAATCCCTCTCTCTCTCTACCCGCCTAACCAGCTCAGGACCACCCTGTGGGCACGCGCCCAGGTGAGTGCGGGTGGTTCGGATCATCATACTGACCGCCGTGTCTCCGCCAGCTGACCTCCGTGCACGCCCCGCCTGTCACACAATGGAGTCAGCGTCTTGTAGCGGTCTGCTCAGGGGCAACATGGCAGAGGCAGAGGACACTTCCTCTCAGCGCGTGAGCACGGGTTGAAGCGGCTCGATCCAAACCGACAAAAGAGACTGAGTTTGTGTCGCCGTTTCCCTCACGAGCTGCAACCCTATCGCCCTTCTGCATGAGCGCAGAGCAAAAACACACACACAAACTTCTCCTGGAAATATCACAAAGCCTCTACAATTGACTGTGAAACGACATTTGTTTTGCCTATAAATGTACGTTATAAATGTCCACGATCCATTCACGACATAAAATACAAAGCAATGAGGTTTATTTCTCAAAGAAAATCCAGTGCTGTTAGCAGAAATTATTCCCTGATTATTCTCATTATTTCTCTCCACGAAATTATCTTCCTCCCTGGTATACACTCATTGCATAGCCTAATTTTAATTTCGATCGAAACAAAATATTGTCGCTTAATTCCAAATACATCTGGAGCAGACGTTACTGTTTAATATGGGGTGTATTTGATTTAAAAACAAAGATAATATAATATTAGTAATAATAATAATAATAAAGGCAATACATAAGTCTATAATAATATATAATAATGATATTAATTACACAACAATAACGATAATAATTAAAATAAAACAATAATAATATTTATAATGGTAGTAGTAGTAATAATAATTTGCTTATTAATTAATAGAGACTTGTTGACGGGGCACGGCTCTGTTTGAAAAAACAAAATAGCCTACATCAAATTACATTAAGTTCAATAGATGAGAAAATACATGTTTATTTAATAATGATAGCCTATATAAACGTGGGGATGTTTTGAAATCAACTTACATTTTTGTTGAAAATCCGACTAGTTTTGTAATAGCCTAGGTTTAAGCCATGTGGGTAAAACGAAGAAAGCAAACCGTCTGAAAATACAAACGAGAAAAAAGAAAATGTCCACAAAAATGGTAAAACATTTTGAAAGTGTCTGTTCCTTATTAGGGAAGATACAATATTTATTCCTTGTCTCCTGGGATGGAAACAGCTAGCTCTTCTATTGTCCTCCATCCATTCCTCAGTGCTGATGCTTATTTTTCTAACTATATTATCAGGGGACCACCGACGACATCACAACAGAAATACCCTGCAAGTACAAAATCTGTGCGCCAGCCGGTGTGATGGTACAGAGGGAAAACGCTCGTGTTCCACCAGCTATCCGCGGCTCCGTGCAGGGACTTTTTCCACTTCTCTCGGTTTGGGGATTTTAACGGAAAGCATTTGTTCGATCAGGAGGGAAAGCTGGTTAGCGGAGCAACACCATGTCAGCCACGTTCCCCGGTTTGGTCCATGATGCCGAGGTATTTATTTATTAGCACTCTTCATTATCAATAATATTTAGGAATTATCATCTACCTGTTATAGTAATCACACCTGTTTGATACATGCAGATTTAAAGTTATAGTAATCACACCTGTTTTGATACATGCAGATTTAAAGTAAAATCGTTGTGATGCGTCTCCAGAAAGCAAAGCTTCCCTGGGTAATGGCAGAGGACTGGCTACGGAAAACTGGAGTAATGTTTTTTATTTGTGTGAAGAGTGAGGGAATAAAATGAGGGAGACAGATGAGGCTTGTGTGTGTAAACCGGTAACGGGTGTGATTATAACATTTAGGGCGGAACACTGGTGGCTCACTCTACTTACCTGCCACCCAGCGCGCGTTCAGAGCTGAGACCCAAATAATAATAGAACAGCACGCGCTCTAAAACGCTGCACTGAAAATGACAGATACCGTGTACAACGCACACACACACTGAGGGCTTGTGCTGCTGTGCGTACCCCTCCCAGGCTCATGGAATCACATTTTCTTCGTGTTTTTTCTAAGAGCTTTGAGTGTTTGAGTTTGAGGTATTAAAAGAGAGAGAGTGGTAAAGAGAGAGAGATGGTAAATGAAATGACACCGCTGATATTTTCCTTTATTCCTCTCAGATACGTCATGACGGGTCCAACAGTTACCGTCTGATGCAGCTAGGTTGCCTTGAGAGCGTCGCCAACTCCTCGGTGGCTTACAGCTCGTCTTCGCCGCTCACAGCCTACCCCGCGGCGGCTACAGAGTTTGCCTCGCCCTACTTCTCCACCAACCACCAGTACACCCCCCTGCACCACCAGTCCTTCCACTATGACTTCCAGCACTCCCACCCAGCCGTGGGCCCAGAGGCGTACGGCCTCAACTCTCTCCACTCCGGGCAGTACTACCAGCAGATTCACCACGCGACCCACGGAGACACAGACTTCATCAACCTGCACAGCGCCCGTGCACTTAAGTCCTCGTGCCTGGACGAGCAGCAGCGGCGCGAGCTGGGCTGCCTGGACGCCTACCGGCGCCATGACCTGTCTTTGATGACATCACACGGTGGGCAGTACGGCATGCACCACGACCAGAGGCTGCTGCCTGCAGCCGGTCTGGGGCTCCCTCCCCCCGGGGCGGACGACCTGCAGGTACCCCCTCTCCTCTTCTCTCTCCTCTCCTCCACTGTTGTCATTCTGATCAAACACCAACAATTCACACAACAGCCATACTGGCTATAGTGCACAACAAAGTTTAATTTCAGACCCTAAATACTAAACCCTAGCACCTATTTCCTAAAGCCTAGCCACTATCTCCTAAACCCTATTTCCTAACTCCTAAACCCTAACTCTTGTCACTCTCAGAGTCCGTCTGTCTGTCCCGTTCCAAACACAGAGACACGAGGGTATCTCTGCTCTCTTACGCTCTGCAGAACTCCAGTTATTCTGAGTAGGACGAGGAGGGTTCAGTCAAAATAAAAACAGAATATTCCATGACTGAATATGACATTAGGCTGATATTACATTAGATGGAGAGGAATTAAAATATGAAGTAATCTAGAATACAACTGAATAGAATATACTCTGCATTAAAACAGTTAATGTGAGAAATTCACTCCCATTATGCAGTCCACCCTCTATTTTACTCTAAATGCACGTGACCTATATTTTACATATTATTTTCGATGTAAAGAAATGGTGTGTGTGTGTGTCCGGCTGGTGAGGCGGTGAAAAGACGCTGGTTCTCTCTTCTCTTCTGAAAGCGGATTAAGGGATTGGGGTTCAGGGCACAATGGGCTGCTCGGGCACGGTAAAGCACCGTAGTTTATCCAATTACCGTTTTAATGTCAATCAACGTGTTCTTTATGCAGCGACATCTGAGCCGCGGCTCTGGTTAAACACACTGCTGCACAAGACAGAACAACCTCCAGTTAAACACTGTGCACGAGACAAAAATATCTCGTTTTAAACACGTTGCATCATTCCTTTATCGCGTCGTTCATTTCTCAATTGTACAACCAAACTGGTAAGATATTTGACATTCAACTACTAGCATACCAGAGGTAATTAAACTACTAGCATAGCATAAGTAATTAAACTACTAGCATACCAGAAGTAATTAAACTACTAGCATAGCATAAGTAATTAAACTACTAGCATACCATAAGTAATTCAATTACCAGCATACCAGAAGTAATTAAACTACTAGCATACCAGAAGTAATTAAACTACTAGCATACCAGAAGTAATTAAACTACTAGCATACCAGAAGTAATTAAACTACTAGCATACCAGAAGTAATTAAACTACTAGCATACCAGAAGTAATTCAAGTAATTCAATAGGTAGAACACCTGAAGAAATGTATCTGCTAGACCTAGATATATATTTGCTTGACTAATAGTACTAATATAGGGATATCTGCTAACTACTTGTTTGTGGTATTAATATATGATAATAACTAGTTAATTAATAATATTTATAAAGGGCTATATGATAACTTGTTGAATAATAATTTTAATAGCGTAGCATAGTAAAATAGTCTGCTGATAAGACCTGTAATAATAATAATGGTAATAATAATCACAATAATAACAATAACTAACAATAATAACAAAACCATAATAACAATAATGACAACAACAACTATAATAATAACCATAATAAGAACAACAATAATAATTATAATAATGGAGCTGTTCTAGATCCAAGAGCCTACCATATCTTTCTTTCTGTTGTGAATGTTCTCTTATTTAGGCTATTATGATGGTGATGAGGATAACAGTTATAATTATTCTGATCATTCTAATTCTGATTATTATTATAGATACTAAGAATCTTTATTTTTATTTAGATGTTAATATATTTCAATATGTCACCATCATTACCACTTTCATTATGTAGATTATCAGACCTTTGAGTGGCGTGTTGGTAAGAAGGGTAACCACACACACACTAACACACAGAAATGCACAAACACGAGCGAGCAAGGGGTCTCTCACACACAAGCCACTAGAAAAGATCTTCGACCTTCTTTAGAAAATAAAGGCACGTGAACCTGAGTAGAACAGATGCAGTCTGTCTTTTGCAGCACATCGCATTTTTGAGCGCCTAAAGAGATTTCCATGCTCAACAAAAGAGCTGCCACACCTTTCCCCCGGCTCCCTAACTCTTTCTCCTGTTAGACACTTAATGTATGCGAGACCTCTGCGTTTTGTATATTGATTTTATAATCACTTTAGCTTCGGAGTAAAAATGTTCTATACAGCCTTGTTTGTTATAAAGACTTACACAGCCTCTTCGAGAAAGACAGCCGAGTGTTTATTTTAATCAGGGTTGTGTCTGCACCCCGTCCGCTCGCTGCTCACACCGGGGATTAACGGGGTTCTTCTCAATAATAGCTCATGTTCCTCAGTCGTTCGGATGACATCACTGATATCACCATGTGTAACAGGTTCCACATCTGTGGTTAGGATCGGTTATAAGCGGTAACAACAGGTAGGCGCAGGTGTCAAAACACACACACACACACACACACACACACACACACACACACACACACACACACATACACACACACACACACACACACCCCACTGTGGGCTGGGCTGAGCGTTCTCGTCAACACTGAGGTTGACGCACTGCGCCAAGCTCGTGCGTGTGTTTCTTGATTACGATTCTTGATTGTTTATCACGGACCTTGTACTATTATTATTAATAATAATATGACGCTGTTTCAGGGCTCCGTGGAGGCGCAGTGCGGGCTTGTGCTCAATGGCCAAGGCGGCATCATCCGAAGAGGTAAGACACACCTTACACACACACCTTAAACCCCACACCTTTAACACACATTAACATGAATACCCATCTCCTTCCCTGTCTGGTAAAAATGAATAATCGAAAAGACAAGATGGAAGCATTATCTAAATCAAGGGAAAATATATTTTTGTTGAACTAGACAATTTTATGACACACCACTGTACTATTTTTCATTTTTCTCTCAGTTTGTGTTTAAAATGGTTAAATTAGGATGTCACGTCAATCCAGAGAATTCTACCACTACGCCTCAAGCTGTAATGTCGGGTTTAATTGACGCTATCAGTGCACCTTCCATTGTAGAATAGAGTGCGTAATTCTTTCTCGCAGATCTGTCATTCTCTTAACCAACTCTATTATCAAAATCAACAATGAAAAGAAGAAACCCAAATTAATATTGCCTAACAATGATAAAAATGACAGCAACAATAATAATAATAATAACAGGAATAATAATAATACATATAACAATAAGTTATAGTATGAGTTATAATAACATAAATAATAAGTTATAATTACGGTTGTAATAACAGCAATAATAGTAACAATAATAACAGTAATAATAGTTACAATGATAACAGTAACAATGGTCACAATAATAATAACAACAGTAATAATAATAATAATAACAGTTGTAATAGTAATAATGATAACAATTATAATTACAGTTGTAATAACAGCAGTAGTCGTGATAATAATAACAGTAATAATAGTAACAATAATAACTGTCAAAATAGTAACAATAATAACAGCAATAATAATAACATTAATAATATTAATAATAATGGCAATTAGTAATATTAATAACAGTAATAATAGTAATAATAAAAACAGTAACAATAGTAACAATAATAACAGTAGCAACAATAACAGTAATATTAACAGCTGTAATAACAGTAATAATAACAGTCACCCAGACAGTTCTAATAACAGTTCTAGTAATCGTAACAATAATAGTTATAATAACAGTAATTCTACTAACAATAACAGTAATAATAACAGTTATAGTAACCGTAATAATAATAGTTATAATAACAGTAATAATAACAGTTGAAATAAGAGTAATAATAATTACAGTAATAGTAAAAGTAATAATAACAGTTGTAATAAGAGTAATAATAATTACAGTAATAATAACAATAGTAATTCTAACAGTTATAATGATTGTCGTTTGGTAATTTCATTGTTTGGCCTTCACAGTAATAACAGCATTTATTTTTTATGTTATTTCATTGTGTTGGCCTTCACAGTAATAATGGAAGGATGTTTTGGTAATTTTATTGTGTTGGCCTTCACAGTTGTAACTGCAGGATGTTTTGATGTTATTTCATTATGTTGAGCTTCACAGTAATAACAGGATGATGTTTTAATGTCATTAGTGAAAACTTATGGCTGTTTTTTATTACTTGTTACCTTTGACAAATTGGAAATGAATTGTATAATGAAATATAGCCTAAGGGTGTAGAAGATCATTAGAACTCTGAAATGTTATTCCTGCTGATTTGAATCCACTAGGCTGTTGACTTTTCCATTTGTTTGTGTGGTAAAGTAAATAAAAATGTAAATTAAAAACAAAAATTAGAACATTTAAATAAAAACTTTTAGCTAGAGCTAAAAGGACAACACAAATCAAACGTCTTTCTGGTATTTTTACCGCATCACTTTCTGTTGATGTGAAAGAAGCAAAGAATGCGTTATTATTCCGTTATTCTCGAGCTATAAACACGTGTAATTTTCCACCGAGCAGCCTGTGTCTAGTTGTTAATGTTTCATAAATCAAATCAAATCAAAGTGTATTTGTCACGTGCGCCGAATACAACAGGTGTAGATAGACCTTACATTGAAATGCTTACTTACAGGCACTAACCAATAGTGCAAAAAAGGTATTAGGTGAACAATAGGTAAGTAAAGAAATAAAAACAACAGTAAAAATACAGTGAAAAATAACAGTAGCGAGGCTATATAAAGTAGCGAGTCTATAACAGTAGCATAAACTGTCTAGGTGTGTGTGTGCTACTCTGTCTAGGTGTTTTTTTGAGGGGGGGGGGGGGGGGGGGGGGGGTGGCAGGGTTCTGGAAGCTTGATGCGGGAATCTCTCCGCTATCACTTTTGGTTAATGGTGTGTAGGATTTAGCCGCGAGCTCCACTGCTCCAACCATCACAACCAATAATCTTTGCTTTACCTCGCGCTCCCGTATCGATAGCTTCTCTCGCCTCGGGCGGCCGCTTTGATATGCTAATGTGGCGCGGCCCGAATTCAGCTGAGATCATATTAATGTTGTTCTTTCTGACGCCGGCTTTGGCGCCATGAATATTCACACAACCTTTTTCAAAAGAAATGTCTCCAGAAACGCGGCTCCTACTTAGAGCAGTGTCTGTGTTTTAATCACCAGTATCCCACCAAGCCTTCAGCATCTGATCAAGCTTATCACCCTCCACGTGCACGCACCCTCTCTCAGACGGCTGCTGGATATGTGTGGGCTGTGCTGTCTTGTGACAGGTGCTATAAACATTGTGGTTAAAATAGGAGGAGAATGACATTTGGCCCATGTCTCATTTTCTTTAATTTTCATGGTAAACTTGTAAAAGGCGCTTGATTCCGAGTGTGATCCCGCCGCTGCTCCGCCGCTGCCCGAGGCTACTCTCCGCTGCTTAAATAGAGCTATCGCCTCTGGGCCCACGCGCTCCACCGTACTATCGGCAATAGCTCCTTTTCCATTGCCCGTGGCAACATAAAATACAAACTACTTTGATTCAAAACATTTTTGGAGGAATTACTATGATGTGAACTCACAGCTTTCAGAGATGTGAGCTTGACTGACATGCCAGGCCGGAAACTGTCACACAGCCGAAATTCACACACACAAACGCACACACACGCACACGCACGTACACGTTAGCCTATGACCACATGTAATCCCGTATCAAATAGTGAAAGACTATGGCTGGATTTGCAAGCCTTATTTAAATTAGAGTTAATCAATGTCTGTGTTCTCATTGATAAAGTGTTGTCAGTCCAACCTCCCTGTTACCCTGATGCCTGTTAGCAGCTGCTAGGGTTGTTTTGTATTTGTATTTATTAGGGAACATCAATCTTTTAACCTTGTCTAATAAAACTACACATTTTTAATGGTGAGCAAGCGTTGAGCCTTTTCTTTTCCAATTATATTTATCAGGGATCCCCATTAGCTGCAGCCAAGGTAGCAGCTATTCTTCCTGGGGTTTATCAGGGATCCCCATTAGCTGCAGCCAAGGTAGCAGCTATTCTTCCTGGGGTTTATCAGGGATCCCCATTAGCTGCTGCCAAGGTAGCAGCTTCTCTTCCTGGGGTCCAATGTGTTTGGGTTACTTACATTACATATAAAACAAAATATACAAATGTACATCATATAAAATTATTACACCACTACATATATGCAATATAAATGTATAATACCACCAAACAACAATATTACAATGTACGTGTGTGTAGAGTGTGTGTGCTAGTGTGTGTATGTAGCTGTTAGTGTGTCTCTACACAGTCCCTGCTGTTCCATAAGGTGTATTTTCATCTGTTTTGACAATCTGATTCTACTGCTGCATCAGTTCCCTGATGTGGAATAGAGTTCCATGTAGTCATGGCTCTATGTAGTACTGTGCACCTCCCATAGTCTGTTCTGGACTTGGGGACTGTGAAGAGACCTCTGGTGGCATGTCTTGTGGAGTATGCATGGGTGTCTGAGCAGTGTGCAAGTAGTTTAAACAGACAGCTAGGTGCATTCAACATGTCAATACCTCTCATAAATACAAGTAGTGATGAAGTCAATCTCTCCTCCACTTTATTCCATGAGAGATTGACATGCATATTATTAATGTTAGCTCCCCGTATACATTTAACGGCCAGCCGTGTTGCCCTGTTCGGAGACGATTGTAATTTTCCAAATCCCTCTTTGTGGCACCTGACCACATGACTGAACAGTAGTCCAGGTGCGACAAACTAGTGCCTGTAGGACCTGCCTTGTTGATAGTGTTGTTAAGAAGGAAGGTAGAGCAGCACTTTATTATGGACAGACTTCTCCCCATCTTAGCTACTGTTGTATCAACATGTTTTGACCATGACAGTTTACAATCCAGGGTTACTCAAAGCAGTTTAGTCACCTCAAATTGCTCAATTTCCACATTTTGCATTAAAAGATTTGGTTGAGGTTTAGGGTCAAGTGAATGATTTGTCCCAAATACAATGCTTTTAGTTTTTGAAATATTTAGGACTAACTTATACCTTACCACCCATTCTAAAACTAACTGTAGCTCTTTGTTAACTTCTCTAGGATAGGGGGCGGGTATTTGGAATTTTGGCATGCCCAAATTCAACTGCCTGCTACTCATCACCAGAAGATAAGATATGCATATTATGAGTAGATTTGGATAGAAAACACTCTGAAGTTTCTAAAACTGTTTGAACTTGCTTGCAGTTCCTACCGCTTCCACTTGATGTCACCAGTCTTTAGAAATTGATTAAGGTTTTTCCTTTGTGTATTGAAGAAGTAGCCCTCTTCAAAACGAGGGTCCCTTCATGTGTACTGTTTGATAGAGGCACGTGACCAGAAAGCTAGCGTCAGTTTGTTTTCTTCCTGTATTGAACACAAATCATCCCGTCTTCAATTTTGTCGATTATTTACTTTAAAAAATACCTAGTTGTATTACAAAAGTAGTTTGAAATGTTTTGGCAAAGTTTACAGGTAACTTTTGAGAAATTTTGTAGTCACGTTGCGCAAGTTGTAACCGGTGTTTTTCTGGATCAAATGCGCCAAATAAATGGACATTTTGGATATATATGGATGGAATTAATCGAACAAAAGGACCATTTGTGATGTTTATGGGACATAACTGGAGTGCCAACAGAAGAAGATCGTCAAAGTTAAGGCATGATTTATATTTTTATTTCTGCATTTTGTGTCGCGCCTGCAGGGTTGAAATATGTTTTCTCTCTTTTGTTTACGGAGGTGCTATCCTCAGATATTAGCATCGTTTGCTTTCGCTGAAAAGCCTTTTTGAAATCTGACATGTTGGCTGGATTCACAACACATACAGTACATAGACACACTGGCTTTACTCAAAGCCAGAGGCATGTTGTTAGTAAAGATTGAAAAAAGTAAGGAGCCTAGACAGCTGCCCTGGGGAATTCCTGATTCTACCTGGATTATGTGGGAGAGGCTTCCATTAATCTTTCTGGCGCAGGGGTCCCACCTCGACAACATCCGGTGAAATTGCACAGCGCCAAATTGAAAATACAGAAAACTTAATATTAAACTTCATGATAATACAAGTGTCATACGTGATTCTTTAGCTTAGAGTCTTGGCAATCTAACCGCATCGCCAGATTTCAAAAAGGTTTTACGGCGAAAGCACAGCATTCGATTATCTCAGGTCAGCGCCCCACACCAGCATATTATCCAAACAAGCACAGACGTCACAAAATCCCAAATAGCAATAAAATAAGTCACTTACCTTTGAAGATCTTCCTCTGATCGCATTCACAAGAGTCCCAGGAACACAATGAATGGTCATTTTGTTCGATCTTTATATCCCAAATAGTCCGTTTAGTAGGCGTCATTGAGTTAAGTAATCCACCCGTTCAGAATGCAGACATAGGAGTTCCAAAAGTTACCAGTAAAGTTTATCCAAACAAAACAAACAACGTTTCTAATTCATTATTAGGTACTCTAATATCTAAATAAATGATAATATTTCATACGGAGCAAACTATTTTCAATAGGAAAGGAAAAGAACGCAACGTGCTCCCTCGGTCACATGAGCAATGAGACTAGTTGTGCCATGGGATGCGCTGAGGAGAAACAACTATTCCTCGTTGGTTTTTCAGAATACAAGCCTGAAACCATGTATGTAAAGATTGTTGACATCTAGTGGAAGCAATAGGAACTGCCTTTTGGGAGGCGGAAGTCTTTGGTTTCAATAGCTTAAGCTTGGAATTGGCTGGCAGGTCAAAAGAAAGAAAATTGGTCCTTGGGTTTTTGCCTGCCAAATCAGTTCTGTTATACTCACAGACAGTATTTTAACAGTTTTAGAAACTTTAAAGTGCTTCCCATCTAATACCACCATGCATATGCATATCCTAGCTTCTGGACCTGAGTAACAGGCAGTTTACTTTGGACACCTCAGTCATCCAAAATTACGAATACTGCCCCCTATCCCTAACAAGTTTTAAAGAACACCCTCTGTTAGACAGGTAACTATTTATCCACAATATAGTAGGGGGTGTAAATCCATAACAAATAAGCTTTTCCAGCAGCAGACTATGATTGAAAATGTCAAAAACAGAGCTAAAGTCTTACAAAACAGCCCCCACTATCTTTGTACCATCAATTTCTCTCAGCCATTCATCAGTCATTTGTGTATGTGCTGTGCTTGTTGAATGTTTTTCCCGAAACACGTGTTGAAAGTCTGTGGTCAATTTGTTTACAGTTTACTAAGGGTTGGTAACAGGCTGATTGGTGGGCTATTTAAGCCAGTAAAGGGGGCTTTACTATTCTTGCGTAGCTTTTTCTTCCCTCCAGGCCTGAGGGCACAGACATTTAGTAGACTTAGATTGAAGTTATGGCAAATAGGACTGGCAATATCGTCAACTATTATCCTCAATAATGTTCATTTCAAGTTGTCTGACCCCGGTGGCTTGTCATTGCTGATTAACAACAACAATTATTTAATCTCTTCCACCACACTCACTTTACGGAATTCAAAATTACAATGATTGTCTTTCATAATTTGTTCAGTTGTACTTGGACGTGTAGTGTCGACGTATGTTGCTGGCATGTCATGCCTAAGTTTACTAATCTTGCAGATGGGCTTTGTGATGAACGAGCCATCTGATTCAATGAATGAGTTTGTATGTTTTTTGCCCAAAATGTAATTTAAGGTGCTCTAAAGCTTTTTACTATCATTCTTAAAATCATTTATCTTTGTTTTATAATATGTTTTCTCATATTTTTTTATTCAGTTTATTCAATTTGCAGTACGTTTGCCAATTGGTTGTGCAGCCAGACTTATTTGTCATTCTTTTTACCTCATCTCTCTCAACCATACAATTTAGGGGGGTTAAGGGAGGGTTAGGGGAGAGTTAGGGGGGTTAAAGGAGGGTTAAGGGGGTTAAGAGTAGGTTGGGGGTTAGGGGATGGTTAGGGGGATGAGGTAGGGGGTTTAAAGGAAGTTAAGGGTGTTATGGGGTTGGGGGTTTTGGGGGGTTAGGAGGGTTAGGGGAGGATTAGGGCGGTTAAAGGAGGGTTAAGGGGGTTAAGGGAAGGTTCAGGGGAGGGTTAGGGGGTTGGGGTAGGGGGTTATGGGGGGTTAGAGGAAGTTAGGGGGTAATGGGATTGGGGGTTATGGGGGTTATGGGGAGTTAGAGGAAGATAGGGGGGTTAGGGAGGGTTAGGGGGTTATGGGGGTTAGAGGAATTTAGGGGGGTTATGGGGTTGGGGGTTATGGGGGGTTATGGGGGTTAGGGGGTTATGGGGGTTAGAGGAATTTAGGAGGGTTATGGGGTTGGGGGTTATGGGAGGTTATGGGGGTTAGGGGGTTATGGGGGTTTAGAGGAATTTAGGGGGGTTATGGGGTTGGGGGTTATGGGAGGTTAGGGGGTTAGGGGGGTTAGGGTAGAGTTAAGCGGGTTAGAGGAGGGTTAGGTGGTTAGGGGAGGTTTAGGGGAGTTAGGAGGTTAGGGGAGGGTCACGGGGGTTAGGAGGTTAGGGGAGGGTTAGGAGGTTAAGGGGTAGTTAGTGGGGTTAGGGGAGGTTAGCACATAGGGTTATTGGAGGGGGGTAAGGTCCCTGAACACTATATGTTACTCGTGTTTGTTTAACATGTGTATATGTGTTCTACCTAGGAGGAACCTGTGTGGTGAACCCTACAGATCTGTTCTGCTCTGTCCCCGGCCGTCTGTCCCTCCTGAGCTCAACCTCTAAATATAAAGTCACCATCGCTGAGGTGAAAAGACGCCTCTCGCCTCCAGAGTGTCTCAACGCCTCACTTCTGGGAGGAATATTGCGCAGGTACAGACACACACACACTGGCACACAGACATGCACACTCACACAAACACAAACAAACACGCGCACACACACACACTCACACGCTCACACACTCAATAGTACTAAACATTTTGAAGCTAAACATTTACATAATTTTCGAAGACTCAAATGATATCAAAAACATGAATAATGGCGTACTGCTATTAGCCCATAGAAACACAATGAATAACAGATAGTCCTTACTCCTATTAGCCCATAGAAACACATTGAATAACAGATAGTCCTTACTGCTATTAGAAACACATTGAATAACAGATAGTCCTTACTGCTGTTAGCCCATAGAAACACATTGAATAACATATAGTCCTTACTGCTATTAGCCCATAGAAACACATTGAATAACAGATAGTCCTTACTGTTATTAGCCCATAGAAACACATTGAATAACAGATAGTCGGAACAACAGATAGTCAGAACAACAGTCCCCCAATATTTTTTAAGTGTATCTCCTATATCTGATAGATGTACATATATTTAACCCTTTATTTTTGACAATAAACAGTCTCCATTTATACTTCCATTCATTTTTTCAACTGATACCGGGGGACCTTCAGACGAGTGAAGCCTGGGGGATCCTAGAGCAAAACAAAATCTCACCTTTCTAAAGGGGTCATATTAGTGTCTGGTCTGATAAACACCTTTCTAGCTCTGTTAGCGTAAACTGTTCAGACGCTCCATACAGAAGTTGGCAGAACAGCTGTATCGACTTAAGACGAGTCCCAAGACGCTCCTTGGGGACGTAGAGCAAACCGTTTGGACGCTACAGACGATTTCATGAGAAGACCGATTTTCGGTCTCATTGTCAGATAAACACCGCTCTAGCTCTGTCACCTTTCACCGCAGATGGGCTGTCTCATGGTGTGATAAACACCACTCTAGCTCTGTTACCTTTCACCGCAGATGGGCTGTCTCATGGTCTGATAAACACCTCTCTAGCTCTGTTACCTTTCACCGCAGATGGGCTGTCTCATGGTCTAAACACCTCTCTAGCTCTGTTACCTTTCACCGCAGATGGGCTGTCTCATGGTCTAAACACCTCTCTAGCTCTGTTACCTTTCACCGCAGATGGGCTGTCTCATGGTCTGATAAACACCTCTCTAGCTCTGTTACCTTTCACCGCAGATGGGCTGTCTCATGGTCTAAACACCTCTCTAGCTCTGTTACCTTTCACCGCAGATGGGGCAGTGCGAAATAGGTGGATTGAGATGCATCCAATGCAAAACAAATACAGATATCTGCCAGATTTGAACCCTAACCCTAATGCTAATTATATTACCGCGGGTGAGAGGACATCGACTTCAGCGGGTTAATTGATATTAATATGTTAATTATTTTAATGAAATTATAGTATATTTTATTTTATTGCTGTGATAATGTATTTTAATGCAGAGCTAAGTCTAAGAATGGTGGTCGTTGTCTGAGGGAAAAGTTAGATCGACTGGGACTCAACCTGCCAGCTGGACGGAGAAAAGCTGCCAACGTTACACTCCTCACCTCTCTGGTGGAAGGTAAGAATAACTCATCCCTCAATCAATCTGGACCACCTAATATAATTCATCCCTCTATCAACCTAGACCTTCTAAAAAAAACTCATGCCTCTATTAACCTACACCTAATACAACTCATCCCTCTATTAATCTACACCTTCCAAAAAACCTCAACCCTCTATCAATCTACACCTAATAAAATGTATTCCTCTGTCGATCTACATCTTCTAGGAAAATTCACCCCTCTATCAATCTACACCTAATAAAACTCACCCCTCTATCAATCTACATCTTCTAATAAGACTCATCCCTCTATCAATCTAAACCTAATAAAACTCATCCCTCTACCAATTTACACCTTCTAATAAAACTCATCGCTCTGTCAATAGAAACCTAATAAAACTTAACCATCTATCACTATCGACCTGTCACGGTCATCCTCCTCTTCTTCTGAAGAGGAGAGGCGAAAAGGATCAGAGGACCAATATGCGGCATGGTAAGTGTCCATGGTAAATCTTTAATAAAGAAAGACTGAACACTATACAAACGAGTAACAAAAACAATAAACCAAATTCGACCGTGAAGCTACAAAATGAGACCTGTGCTGAAACAAGCCATCAACATAGACAATCACCCACAAACTAACAGTGCAACCCAGGCTACCTAAGTATGATTCTCAATCAGAGACAACTAATGACACCTGCCTCTGATTGAGAACCATACTAGGCCGAAACATAGAAATGCCCCAAAACATGGAAAAACAAATATAGACTACCCACCCAACTCACGCCCTGACCATACTAACTAAAAACAAAACAAAGGAAATAAAGGTCAGAACGTGACACAACCTCTTAATTAAACTCAAACCGTTATCAATCTACTCATTCTAATAAAACTAGTCAATATGTCAATCTACACATAATCAAACTCATCCCTCTATAAATATGGACCTACTAATAAAACTCATCCATTTAACCATCTACCCCTCTTAATAAAACTCATCCCTCTTTCAATCTACTCATTCTAATATGACTATGAAAGGATGAGGTCATCCCACTATCAATCTACACCCCCAATGCAACTCATCCCTCAATCAATCTATACCTCCTAATAAAACACATCCCTCTACCAATCTACACCTTCTAATAAAACACATCCCTCTACCAATCTACACCTTCTAATAGAACACTTCCCTCTACCAATCTACACCTTCTAATAAAACACATTCCATCATTCTGGACCTCCTAATAAAACTCAGCCTTCTATCAATCTACACCTAATAAATCTCATCCCTCTATCAATCTGCACTTAATTCAACTCATCCCTCTATCAATCTATACCTCCTAATAAAACTCATCCCTCTACAAATCTACACCTTCTAATAAAACACATCCCTCTACCAATCTACACCTTCTAATAAAACACATCCCTCTACCAATCTACACCTTCTAATAAAACACATCCCTCTACCAATCTACACCTTCTAATAAAACCCTTCCCTCTACCAATCTACACCTTCTAATAAAACACATTCCATCATTCTGGACCTCCTAATAAAACTCAGCCTTCTATCAATCTACACCTAATAAATCTCATCCCTCTATCAATCTGCACTTAATTCAACTCATCCCTCTATCAATCTATACCTCCTAATAAAACTCATCCCTCTACCAATCTACACCTTCTAATAAAACACATCCCTCTACCAATCTACACCTTCTAATAGAACACTTCCCTCTACCAATCTACACCTTCTAATAAAACACATTCCATCATTCTGGACCTCCTAATAAAACTCAGCCTTCTATCAATCTACACCTAATAAAACTCATCCCTCTATCAATCTGCACTTAATTCAACTCATCCCTCTATCAATCTATACCTCCTAATAAAACTCATCCCTCTACCAATCTACACCTTCTAATAAAACACATCCCTCTACCAATCTACACCTTCTAATAAAACACATCCCTCTACCAATCTACACCTTCTAATAAAACCCTTCCCTCTACCAATCTACACCTTCTAATAGAACACATTCCATCATTCTGGACCTTCTAATAAAACTCAGCCTTCTATCAATCTACACCTAATAAATCTCATCCCTCTATCAATCTGCACTTAATTCAACTCATCCCTCTATCAATCTATACCTCCTAATAAAACTCATCCCTCTACCAATCTACACCTTCTAATAAAACACATCCCTCTACCAATCTACACCTTCTAATAAAACACATCCCTCTACCAATCTACACCTCCTAATAAAACTCATCCCTCTATCAATATACTCATTCTGAGAAATCTCATCCCTCTATAAATCTGCACTTAATATAACTCATCCCTCTATCAATCTATACCTCCTAATAAAACTCACCCCTCTATCAATCTATACCTCCTAATAAAACTCATCCCTCTATCAATCTGGACCTCCTAATAAAACTCATCCCTCTATAAATCTACACCTAATAATTCTCATCACTCTGTCAATCTACACCTAATAAAACACATCCCTCTATCAATCTATACCCCCTAATAAAACTCATCCCTCTATCGATCTACACCTCCTAATAAAACTCATCCCTCTATCAATCGACACCTCCTAATAAAACTCATCCCTCAATCTACACATTGAAATCTACACCTCCTAATACAACTCACCACTCTATAAATCTACACCTCAAAATACATCCAATCCTCCTTCATTCGACACCTAATAAAACTCATCCCTCTGTCAATCTAAACTATCTAATTAAACTCATCCCTCTATAAAGCTGTACCTAATAAAACTCACCCCTCTATCAATCTGTGCCTTCTAATAAAACTCATCCCTCTATCAATCTACACCTCCTAATACAACTAATCCCTCTATCAATCTGAACCTCCTAATACATCTCATCCCCATATCAATCTACACCTTTGAATAAAACTCATCCCTCTGTCAGTACACACCTAATAAAACTCGCCCCTCGATACCCAGCTCCTAATAAAACTAATCCCTCAATCAATCTAGACCTCCTAATAAAACTCATCTACACCTAATAAAACACATCCCTCTACCAATCTACACCTTCTAATAAAACTCACCCCTCTATCAATCTGTGCCTTCTAATAAAACTCATCCCTCTATCAATCTACACCTCCTAATACAACTAATCCCTCTATCAATCTGAACCTCCTAATACATCTCATCCCTCTACCAATCTACACCTTCTAATAAAACTCACCCCTCCATCATTCTGGACCTCCTAATAAAATGCATCCCTCAATCAATCTACACCTCCTAATACATCTCATCCCTCTGTCAATCTGGACCTCCTAATAAACTCATTATTCTATCAAATTACACCTCCTAATAAAGTCATCATTCTATCAATCTAAACATTCTAATTAAACTCATCCCCCTATCAATCTACACCTCCTAATACATTTCATCCCTCAATCTATCTGCACCTCCTAATACATCTCATCCCTCAATCAATCTAGACATCCTAACTATCAATCTACACCTCATAACAAAACACAACCCTCTATCAATCTACACCTGATAAAACTCACCCCTCAGTCAAACTACACCTCCAAATAAAATTCATCCCTCAGTCAATCTAGACCTCCTAATTAGACTAATCCCTCTATCAATCTACACCTTCTAATACAACTCATCCTTCTATCAATTAGGACATACTAATACACATTCATCCATCTATCACTCTACATCTTCTATTAAAAGTCATCACTCTCAGTCTACACCCTCTAATACAACTCATCCCTCTATCAATCTGGACCTCTTAATTAAACTCATCCACCTATCAATCTACACCTCCTAATAAAACTCAAACCTCTATCAATCTACACCTTCTAATACAACTCATCCGTATATCATTCGAAATCAGATAAAACATCCCACTATACCTTCACATAAAACTTGTCCCTCTATACAGCTACACCTCCTCTAAAAATCATCCCTCTATCAATCTACACCTCCTAGTAAAACTCAACCCTCTATCAATCTACACCTTCTAATACAAATCATCCTTCTCTCTATATGCACCTTTAAAACCCATCACTCTATCAGTCTACTCAATCTGATAAATCTCTTCACTCTATTAATCTGCACCTTAACAACTCATCCCTCTATCAATCTGAACCTCCTAATAAATCTAATTTCTCCATCAATCTACACCTTCTTATAAAACTCATCCTTCTATCAATACACACCCCATAATACAACTCATCCCTCTATCAATCTACACCTAATATAACTCATCCCTCGATCAATCTGGAACTCCTAATAAAACTCATCCCTCCATCAATCTACACCTTCTTAAAAACTCATCCCTCTATTAATCTACACATAATAAAACTCCTCCTTCTGTCAATCTACAACATCTAATAAAACTCATCCCTCCATCAATGAAGGAGATGAAACTCATCCATCTATCAAAATACTCAAAATATAACTTATCCCTCTATCTACATATCCCAATAAAACTCACCCCTCTATCAATCTACACCTAATACAACTCAGCCCTCTATCAATCTGGATCTCCTAATAAAACTCATCCATCTATCAATCTACACCTTCAAACCAAACTCATCCCTCTTTCAATGTACACCTCCTAATTAAACTCATCCCTCTATCAATCGACAGCTTCTTATATAACTCATCCCTTTTCAATCTACACCTCCTAATAAAACTAATCTCCTTATCAATCTTCACCTTCTTATAAAACTCATCCCTCTATCAGTACACACCTAATAAAACTCACCCCTCCATCAATCTGCACCTCCTAATAAAAACGCATCCCTCTATCAGTCTACACATTCTAATAAAACTCATCCCTCTATCAATCTCCAACAAATACAACTCATCCCTCTATCAGTCTACATCTTCTATTAAAATTCTTCACACTATCAATCTCCACCTAATACAATTCATCCCTCTATCAATCTGGATATTCTAATAAAACTCATCCCTCTATCAATCGACACCTTCTTAAATAACTCATCCCTTTTCAATCTACACCTAATAAATCGAATATCCTTATCAATCTTCATCTTCTTATAAAACTCATCCCTCTATCAGTACACACCCAATAAAACTCAACCCTATTTCAATCTACACCTCATAATACAGCTATTCCCACTATCAATCTACACCTCCTAATAAAACTCACCCTTCAATCAATTTGGACCTCCTAATAAAATTCATCCCTCTATCAATCTCCACCTAATACAACTTATCCCTCTATCAATCTACATATTCTATTACAATTCTTCCCTCTATCAATCTACACCTAATACAATTCATCCCTCTATCCATCTGGACATTCTAATAAAACGTATTCCCTCTATCAATCTACACCTCCTAATAAAACTCATCCCTCTATCAATCTACACCTCCTAATAAAACTCATCCCTCTATAAATCTACACCTTCTAATACAACTCATCCTTCTGTCAATATGCACCTTTAAAACCAATCACTCTATCAATCTACTCATTCTGATAAATCTCATCCCTATAGCAATCTATACTTAATACTGTAAATCTACACCTTCAAACCAAACTCATTCCTCTATCAATTTACACCTCCTAATACGTGATCCCTTTTCAATCTATACCTCCTAATAAAAGTAATCTTCTTATCACTCTACACCTTCTTTTAAAACGAATCCCTCCATCAATGTACACCTAATACAACTCATCCCTCTGTCAATCTACACCTCTGTATAAAAATCATCCTTCTATGTACCATCCTCTATCAATCTACAACCATCCCTCTATCAATCTACAACTCCTAATAAAACTCATCCCTCTATCAATCCACACCTTCTCATAAACCCATCCCTCTATCAATCTCAACGTTCTCATAAAACTCATCCCTCTGTCAATCCACACCTTCTCAAAAAACTAATCCCTCTATCAATCCTCAACCTTCTCATAAAACTCATGCCTCTATCAATCTACTCATTCTGATACAACTCATCCCTCTATCAGTCTACACCTAATAAAACTAATCCCTCTATCAATCTGGACCTCCTAATAAAACTCATCCCTCTATCAATCTACACCTTCTAATTATACTTATCCCCATATCAATCTACACCTTCTAATTATACTCACCCCTCTATCAATCTACACCTTCTAATTATACTTATCCCCATATCAATCTACACCTTCTAATTATACTCACCCCTCTATCAATCTACACCTTCTAATTATACTCACCCCTCTATCAATCTACACCTTCTAATTATACTTATCCCCATATCAATCTACACCTTCTAATTATACTCACCCCTCTATCAATCTACACCTTCTAATTATACTTATCCCCAAATCAATCTACACCTTCTAATTATACTCACCCCTCTATCAATCTACACCTTCTAATTATACTCACCCCTCTATCAATCTACACCTTCTAATTATACTTATCTCCATATCAATCTACACCTTCTAATTATACTTATCCCCATATCAATCTACACCTTCTAATTATACTCACCCCTCTATCAATCTACACCTTCTAATTATACTCACCCCTCTATCAATCTATACCTTCTAATTGTACTCATCCCTATATCAATCTACACCTTCTAATTATACTCATCACTCTATCAATCTACACCTTCTAATTATACTCATCCCTCTATCAATCTACACCTTCTAATTATACTCATCCCTCTATCAATCTACACCTTCTAATTATACTTATCCCCATATCAATCTACACCTTCTAATTGTACTCATCCCTATATCAATCTACACCTTCTAATTATACTCATCCCTATATCAATCTACACCTTCTAATTATACTTATCCCTCTATCAATCTACACCTTCTAATTATACTCATCCCTCTATCAATCTACACCTTCTAATTATACTTATCCCCATATCAATCTACACCTTCTAATTATACTCATCCCTATATCAATCTACACCTTCTAATTATACTCACCCCTCTATCAATCTACACCTTCTAATTATACTCACCCCTCTATCAATCTACACCTTCTAATTATACTCACCCCTCTATCAATCTACACCTTCTGATTTTACTCACCCCTCTATCAATCTACACCTTCTGATTTTACTCATCCCTATATCAATATTCTCCTCCTAATAAAATATGTTTTTTGTGTGTACGTGTACGTGTATGTGTGTGTTTGTGTTTGTGTAGGTGAGGCGCTCCACCTGGCTAGAGACTTTGGTTATACATGTGAGACAGAGTTTCCTACCAAGGCAGCAGGAGAACACCTAGCCAGACAACACAATGAACCCAAGGAGACCAGTGGGCGCAAGAAGATGGTGCTGGCCACCAAGTAAGACAAACACACACACACACACACACACACACACACACACACACACACACACACACATATGTTTGATCCTGATCCTCAACACTGGGGCCCCACAAGGGTGCGTTCTGAGCCCTCTCCTGTACTCCCTGTTCACCCACGACTGCGTGGCCACGCATGCCTCCAACTCAATCATCAAGTTTGCGGACGACACAACAGTTGTAGGCTTGATTACCAACAACGACGAGACGGCCTACAGGGAGGAGGTGAGGGCCTTCGGAGTGTGGTGTCAGGAAAATAACCTCACACTCAACGTCAACAAAACTAAGGAGATGATTGTGGACTTCAGGAAACAGCAGAGGGAACACCCCCCTATCCACATCGATGGAACAGTAGTGGAGAGGGTAGTAAGTTTTAAGTTCCTCGGCGTACACATCACAGACAAACTGAATTGGTCCACCCACACAGACAGCATTGTGAAGAAGGCGCAGCAGCGCCTCTTCAACCTCAGGAGGCTGAAGAAATTTGGCTTGTACAGATGCACAATCGAGAGCATCCTGTCGGGCTGTATCACCACCTGGTACAGCAACTGCTCCACCCACAACCGTAAGGCTCTCCAGAGGGTAGTGAGGTCTGCACAACGCATCACCGGGGGCAAACTACCTGCCCTCCAGGACACCTACACCACCCAATGTCACAGGAAGGCCATAAAGATCATCAAGAACAACAACCACCCGAGCCACTGCCTGTTCACCCCGCTATCATCCAGAAGGCGAGGTCAGTACAGGTGCATCAAAGCTGGGACCGAGAGACTGAAAAACAGCTTCTATCTCAAGGCCATCAGACTGTTAAAGAGCCACCACTAACATTGAGTGGCTGCTGCCAACACACTGACTCAACTCCAGCCACTTTAATAATGGGAATTGATGGGAATTGATGTAAAATATATCACTAGCCACTTTAAACAATGCTACCTAATATAATGTTTACATACCCTACATTATTCATCTCATATGTATACGTATATACTGTACTCTATATCATCTACTGCATCTTTATGTAATACATGTATCACTAGCCACTTTAAACTATGCCACTTTGTTTACATACTCATCTCATATGTATATACTGTACTCGATACCATCTACTGCATCTTGCCTATGCCGCTCTGTACCATCACTCATTCATATATCTTTATGTACATATTCTTTATCCCTTTACACTTGTGTGTATAAGGTAGTCGTTTTGGAATTGTTAGTTAGATTACTCGTTGGTTATTACTGCATTGTCGGAACTAGAAGCACAAGCATTTCGCTACACTCGCATTAACATCTGCTAACCATGTGTATGTGACAAATAAATTTGATTTGATTTGATTTGACATATTGATCTCTTAACCTCTAACCCCTAACCGCTTACTTTTTCCCTGTGACATTTAGGCAGATCTGTAAAGAGTTCCAGGACCTGTTGAGTCAGGACCGTTCTCCTCTTGGCTCCTCCAGACCCACACCTATACTGGACCTGGATATACAGAGACACCTCACACACTTCAGGTACATGCACACACACACACACACACACACACACACACACACACACACACACACACACACACACACACACACACACACACACACACACACACACACGCACGCACGCACGCACACACACACAATCTTCAGCTGTTCTGAGCTGCCCTTCACAATGTAATTTGACCCCACGTGAACCATGACAGTATCAGCCCCCAGTGACTGACTCACAGCCTCGGGAAGCAACCTGGTGATATCCTGAACTTTGACCCCACATGAACCGTGACTGACTCACAGCCTTGGGAAGCAACCTGAAGATATCCTGAACTTTGACCCCACATGAACCATGACAGTATCAGCCCCGGTGACTGACTCACAGCCTCGGGAAGAAACCTGGTGACTTTTGCCCGAAGAAAACACAAAGTCTTTGCCCCAGGTATAGATATATGCCTCACTATTGAACTCCCTATCACAATAGCCAGAATGATCCGTCATCTGTCGTGTCTTGAAGCAGATTGTGAGGCAAGAGCCAGAACTAACCTGAGAAGAGGGCTGCTGAGACGCCGGCTGTGTGCAGGACACAACAGCCAAAAGGACAAAGCTCCGAACCAGATAGTGGTGGTTCAGGCTGTGTGCAGGACACAACAGCCAAAGGGACAGAGCTCTGATCCAGAGAGTGGTGGTTCAGGCTGTGTGCAGGACACAACAGCCAAAGGGACAGAGCTTTGATCCAGATAGTGGTAGTTCAGGCTGTGTGCAGGACACAACAGCCAAAGGGACAGAGTTCTGATCCAGACAGCACGGCCCAGCGGAGGGGGGCAACAGTGGTCCAGGCAGTTGATTGACTAGGACAGGGATAGGCAGCTGGAGGGGCATCCACTGCCATGGATGGAACACCCAAGTCACCTGGAGTCCAACAAGGAGCATCCATTTACACTCACCTGGAGTCCAACAAGGAGCAGCCATTTACACTCATCTGGAGTCCAACAAGGAGCAGCCATTTACACTCACCTGGAGTCCAACAAAGAGCAGCCATTTACACTCACCTGGAGTCCAAACAAGGAGCAGCCATTTACACTCACCTGGAGTCCAACAAGAAGCATCCATTTACACTCACCTGGAGTCCAACAAGGAGCATCCATTTACACTCACCTGGAGTCCAACAAGGAGCAGCCATTTACACTCACCTGGAGTCCAACAAGGAGCAGCCATTTACACTCACCTGGAGTCCAACAAGGAGCAGCCATTTACACTCACCTGGAGTCCAACAAGGAGCAGCCATTTACACTCACCTGGAGTCCAACAAGGAGCAGCCATTTCCTGGTTCTAGCTAGTAGAGGGGTGCAGTGGGGGAAACTGATCATAGTCCTGGAAGGTCCTATTAGGATCCTCTTGGATGTTTTGATAGTCTCATAGAATCCTTATTCAGGTCATAATAATTCTTTCTTTAGCTGCATCAAGTTCCATCGGATCGTGACAACAACGAATATGTGGCAGATTATACATTTAATAGCACGCGACACCCCAGCAGATTCAAATGAGTTTTAACAGCTGCACGCCAACAGTCCAAGGGAACAAACATTTTCCGGCTCCACCGCGGACACCTGCACAACAGTGTTGTTTGTCTTTGGTTGAATGCGAAGAGCGTTGAATGTGAAGAGCGAGAGAGAAGTGCAGGGGGGCGGGTGATGTCTGGGTCAGCTGTCAGTGGCCGGCTGTTCCTTGCTATGCACCGGCCCGGCTGTGTGTTAATGTTCGGTGTAGCCTCTCAGAGCTGATTCGGGGTGTCCCTAGTGTCTGTAGTCGTGGAGGTGCTTTGCTGCAGGAGGGAGTGGTGCACTTCACAAAACAGATGGTGTCATGAGGAAGGAAAATTATGTGTATATACTGAAGCAACATCTCAAGACATCAGTCAGGAAGTTAAATCTTGGTCGCAAATGGTTCTAAGGATCCCAAGCATACTTCCAAAGTTGTGCAAAATGGCTTAAGGACAACAAAGTCAAGGTATTGGAGTGGCCATCACAAAGCCCTGACCTCAATCCTATAGAACATTTGTGGGCAGAACTGAAAAAGCGTGTGCGAGCCTGCAAACCTGACTCAGTTACACCAGCTCTGTCAGGAGGAATGGGCCAAAATTCACCCAACTTATTGTGGGAAGCTTGTGGAAGGCTACCCAAAACATTTGACCCAACTTAAATGATTTAAAGGCAATGCTACCAAATACTAATTCAGTGTATGTAAACTTCTGACCCACTGGGAATGCGATGAAAGAAATAAAAGCTGAAAGAAATAATTCTCTCTACTATTTTTCTGATATTTCACATTATTGAAGTAAACTGGTAATCCTAACTGACCTAAAACAGGGGATTTTTACTAGGATTAAATGTCAGGAATTGTGAAAAACTGAGTTTAAATGTATTTGGCTAAGGTGTATGTAAACTTCAGACTTCAACTGTATATAGCGTAAACATAGTGCAAACATAGTGTATATATAGTGTCTATATAGTGTCTATATAGTATATTTATAATGTCTATATAGTGTGCATATGGTGTCTATAAATGTTATTTATAGCATCTATATTGTGTCCATATCGTGTATATAGTGTTAATAGAGTATATAGTGTGTATAGAGTGTATATAGTTGGTAATATAGTGTATATATAGAGTATATAGTGTGTATAGAGTGTAAATAGTGTTAATATAGACTATATAGTGTATATAGAGTATATAGTGTCGTTTATTTATGGTGTCTCTATAATGTCTATATTATGTCTCTATAGTATATAGTATATATATATTTTTTTTATTTTTATATTTTTTTTAACCTTTATTTAACCAGGCAAGTCAGTTAAGAACAAATTCTTATTTTCAATGACGGCCTGGGAACAGTGGGTTAACTGCCTGTTCAGGGGCAGAACGACAGATTTGTACCTTGTCAGCTCGGGGGTTTGAACTCACAACCTTCCGGTTACTAGTCCAACGCTCTAACCACTAGGCTACCCTGCCATATAGTGTATATATATATATATATATATATACACACACTACCCTTCAAAAGTTTGGCGTAACTTAGAAATGTCCTTGTTTTTGAAAGAAAAGCTATTTTTTTTTGTCCATTAAAACAACATAAAATTTATCAGAAATACAGTGTTGACATTGTTAATGTTGTAAATGACTATTGTAGCTGGAAACGGCTGTTTTTTTATGTCATATCTACATATCCCCAACGCTGTAGGCGACCAGTTTTGATAGCCTTTAGCCGCACCCTCATACTACTCCTCCTCTGTTCCGCGGGTGATGTGGAGGTAAACCCAGGCCCTGCATGTCCCCAGGCACCCTCATTTGTTGACTTCTGTGATCGAAAAAGCCTTGGTTTCATGCATGTCAACATCAGAAGCCTCCTCCCTAAGTTTGTTTTACGCACTGCTTTAGCACACTCTGCTAACCCTGAGATTTCCATACCCAACTATAACATTTTCCGTCAAGATTGAACTGCCAAAGGGGGAGGAGTTGCAGTCTAATGCAGAGATAGCCTGCAAAGTCATGTCATACTTTCCAGGTCAATACCCAAACAGTTCGAACTACTAATTTTAAAAATGACTCTCTCCAGAAAAAAGTCTCTCACTGTTGTCGCCTGCTACCGACCCCCCTCAGCTCCCAGCTGTGCCCTGGACACCATTTGTGAATTGATCGCCCCCCATCTAGCTTCAGAGTTTGTTCTGTTAGGTGACCTAAACTGGGATATGCTTAACACCCCGGCAGTCCTACAATCTAAGCTAGATGCCCTCAATCTCACACAAATCATCAAGGAACCCACCAGGTACAACCCTAAATCTGTAAACAAGGGCACCCTCAGAGACGTCATCCTGACCAACTGGCCCTCCAAATACACCTCCGCTGTCTTCAACCAGGATCTCAGCGATCATTGCCTCATTGCCTGTATCCGCTACGGAGCCACAGTCAAACGACCACCCCTCATCACTGTCAAACGCTCCCTAAATCACTTCTGTGAGCAGGCCTTTCTAATCGACCTGGCCCGGGTATCCTGGAAGGACATTGACCTCATCCCATCAGTTGAGGATGCCTGGTCATTCTTTAAAAGTAACTTCCTCACCATTTTAGATAAGCATGCTCCGTTAAAAAAATGCAGAACTAAGAACAGATGTAGCCCTTGGTTCACTCCAGACCTGACTGCCCTCGACCAGCACAAAAACATCCTGTGGCGGACTGCAATAGCATCGAATAGTCCCCGCGATATGCAACTGTTCAGGGAACTCAGGAACCAATACACACAGTCAGTCAGGAAAGCTAAGGCCAGCTTCTTCAGGCAGAAATTTGCATCCTGTAGCTCCAACTCCAAAACGTTCTGGGACACTGTGAAGTCCATCCATGAAGAACAAGAGCACCTCCTCTCAGCTGCCCACTGCACTGAGGCTAGGTAACACGGTCACCACCGATACATCCATGATTATCGAAAACTTCAACAAGCATTTCTCAACGGCTGGCCATGCCTTCCGCCTGGCTACTCCAACCTTGGCCAACAGCTCCCCCCCCCCCCCCCCCCCCGCAGCTACTCGCCCAAGCCTCTCCAGGTTCTCCTTTACCCAAATCCAGATAGCAGATGTTCTGAAAGAGCTGCAAAACCTGGACCCGTACAAATCAGCTGGGCTTGACAATCTGGACCCTCTATTTCTGAAACTATCCGCCGCCATTGTCGCAACCCCTATTACCAGCCTGTTCAACCTCTCTTTCATATCGTCTGAGATCCCCAAGGATTGGAAAGCTGCCGCAGTCATCCCCCTCTTCAAAGGGGGAGACACCCTGGACCCAAACTGTTACAGACCTATATCAATCCTGCCCTGCCTATCTAAGGTATTCGAAAGCCAAGTCAACAAACAGGTCACTGACCATCTCGAATCCCACCGTACCTTCTCCGCTGTGCAATCTGGTTTCCGAGCCGGTCGCGGGTGCACCTCAGCCACGCTCAAGGTACTAAACGATATCATAACCGCCATCAATAAAAGACAGTACTGTGCAGCCGTCTTCATCGACCTTGCCAAGGCTTTCGACTCTGTCAATCACCATATTCTTATCGGCAGACTCAGTAGCCTCGGTTTTTCTGATGACTGCCTTGCCTGGTTCACCAACTACTTTGCAGACAGAGTTCAGTGTGTCAAATCGGAGGGCATGCTGTCCGGTCCTCTGGCAGTCTCTATGGGGGTGCCACAGGGTTCAATTCTCGGGCCGACTCTTTTCTCTGTATATATCAATGATGTTGCTCTTGCTGCGGGCGATTCCCTGATCCACCTCTACGCAGACGACACCATTCTATATACTTCCGGCCCGTCCTTGGACACTGTGCTATCTAACCTCCAAATGAGCTTCAATGCCATACAACACTCCTTCCGTGGCCTCCAACTGCTCTTAAACGCTAGTAAAACCAAATGCATGCTTTTCAACCGTTTGCTGCCTGCACCCGCACGCCTGACTAGCATCACCACCCTGGATGGTTCCGACCTTGAATATGTGGACATCTATAAGTACCTAGGTGTCTGGCTAGACTGTAAACTCTCCTTCCAGACTCATATCAAACATCTCCAATCGAAAATCAAATCTAGAGTTGGCTTTCCATTCCGCAACAAAGCCTCCTTCACTCACGCCGCCAAACTTACCCTAGTAAAACTGACTATCCTACCGATCCTCGACTTCGGCAATGTCATCTACAAAATTGCTTCCAACACTCTACTCAGCAAACTGGATGCAGTTTATCACAGTGCCATCCGTTTTGTCACTAAAGCACCTTATGCCACCCACCACTGCGACCTGTATGCTCTTGTCGGCTGGCCCTCGCTACATATTCGTCGCCAGACCCACTGGCTCCAGGTCATCTACAAGTCCATGCTAGGTAAAGCTCCGCCTTATCTCAGTTCACTAGTCACGATGGCAACACGCGCTCCAGCAGGTGTATCTCACTGATCATCCCTAAAGCCAACACCTCATTTTGCCGCCTTTCGTTCCAGTTCTCTGCTGCCTGTGACTGGAACAAATTGCAAAAATCGCTGAAGTTGGAGACTTTTATCTCCCTCACCAACTTCAAACATCTGCTATCTGAGCAGCTAACCGATCGCTGCAGCTGTACATAGTCTATCGGTAAATAGCCCACCCATTTTTACCTACCTCATCCCCATACTGTTTTTATTTATTTACTTTTCTGCTCTTTTGCACACCAATATCTCTACCTGTACATGACCATCTGATCATTTATCACTCCAGTGTTAATCTGCAAAATTGTAATTATTCGCCTACCTCCTCATGCCTTTTGCACACAATGTACAGTGCCTTGCGAAAGTATTCGGCCCCCTTGAACTTTGCGACCTTTTGCCACATTTCAGGCTTCAAACATAAAGATATAAAACTGTATTTTTTTGTGAAGAATCAACAACAAGTGGGACACAATCATGAAGTGGAACGACATTTATTGGATATTTCAAACTTTTTTAACAAATCAAAAAATGAAAAATTGGGCGTGCAAAATTATTCAGCCCCTTTACTTTCAGTGCAGCAAACTCTCTCCAGAAGTTCAATGAGGATCTCTGAATGATCCAATGTTGACCTAAATGACTAATGATGATAAATACAATCCACCTGTGTGTAATCAAGTCTCCGTATAAATGCACCTGCACTGTGATAGTCTCAGAGGTCCGTTAAAAGCGCAGAGAGCATCATGAAAAACAAGGAACACACCAGGCAGGTCCGAGATACTGTTGTGAAGAAGTTTAAAGCCGGATTTGGATACAAAAAGATTTCCCAAGCTTTAAACATCCCAAGGAGCACTGTGCAAGTGATAATATTGAAATGGAAGGAGTATCAGACCACTGCAAATCTACCAAGACCTGGCTGTCCATCTAAACTTTCTGCTCATACAAGGAGAAGACCGATCAGAGATGCAGCCAAGAGGCCCATGATCACTCTGGATGAACTGCAGAGATCTACAGCTGAGGTGGGAGACTCTGTCCATAGGACAACAATCAGTCGTATATTGCACAAATCTGGCCTTTATGGAAGAGTGGCAAGAAAGCCATTTCTTAAAGATATCCATAAAAAGTGTTGGTTAAAGTTTGGCACAAGCCACCTGGGAGACACACCAAACATGTGGAAGAAGGTGCTCTGGTCAGATGAAACCAAAATTGAACTTTTTGGCAACAATGCAAAACGTTATGTTTGGCGTAAAAGCAACACAGCTGAACACACCATCCCCACTGTCAAACATGGTGGTGGCAGCATCATGGTTTGGGCCTGCTTTTCTTCAGCAGGGACAGGGAAGATGGTTAAAATTGATGGGAAGATGGATGGAGCCAAATACAGGACCATTCTGGAAGAAAACCTGATGGAGTCTGCAAAAGACCTGAGACTGGGACGGAGATTTGTCTTCCAACAAGACAATGATCCAAAACATAAGGCAAAATCTACAATGGAATGGTTCAAAAATAAACATATCCAGGTGTTAGAATGGCCAAGTCAAAGTCCAGACCTGAATCCAATCGAGAATCTGTGGAAAGAACTGAAAAGTGCTGTTCACAAATGCTCTCCATCCAACCTCACTGAGCTCGAGCTGTTTTGCAAGGAGGAATGGGAAAAAATTTCAGTCTCTCGATGTGCAAAACTGATAGAGACATACCCCAAGCGACTTACAGCTGTAATCGCAGCAAAAGGTGGCGCTACAAAGTATTAACTTAAGGGGGCTGAATAATTTTGCACGCCCAATTGTTCAGTTTTTGATTTGTTAAAAAAGTTTGAAATATCCAATAAATGTCGTTCCACTTCATGATTGTGTCCCACTTGTTGTTGATTCTTCACAAAAAAATACAGTTTTATATCTTTATGTTTGAAGCCTGAAATGTGGCAAAAGGTCGCAAAGTTCAAGGGGGCCGAATACTTTCGCAAGGCACTGTATATAGACTCTCCTTTTTTCTACTGTGTTATTGACTTGTTAATTGTTTACTCCATGTGTAACTCTGTGTTGTCTGTTCACACTGCTATTCTTTATCTTGGCCAGGTCGCAGTTGCAAATGAGAACTTGTTCTCAACTAGCCTACCTGGTTAAATAAAGGTGAAATAAAAAATTAAATAAAATAAATAGGCGTACAGAGACCCATTATCAGCAACCATCACTCCTGACTGAAGATCTTGTACAACGCCATATACTACTCCCTTCACAGAACATCGCAAACGGTCTCTAACCAGAATAGAAAGAGGAATTGGAGGCCAAGGTGCAAATCTGAGCAAGAGGACAAGTACATTAGAGTGTCTAGTTTGAAAGCCTCACAAGTTATCAACTGGCAGCTTCATTAAATAGTACCCACAAAACACCAGTCTCAACGTCAACAGTGAAGATGCGACTCCAGAATGCTGGCCTTCTAGGCAGAGTTGCAGAAAAAAAGCCATATCTCAGACTGGCCAATAAAAAGAAAAGATTAAGATGGGCAAAAGAACACAGGCACTGGACAGAGAAAGAGTGGAAAAAAGTATTATGGACAGACAAAGTTTGAGGTGTTCAGATCACAAAGAAGAACATTCGTGAGATGCAAAAAAAATGAATAGATGCTGGAGGAGTGCTTGACGCCATCTGTCAATCATGGTGGAGGCAATGTGATGGTCTGAGGGTGCTTTGGTGGTGGTAAAGTGGAAGATTTGTACAGGATAAAAGGGATCTTGAAGAAGGAAGGCTATCACTCCATTTTGCAACACCATGCCATACCCTGTGGATGGCACTTAATTGGAGCCAATTTCCTCCTACAATAGGACATGACCCAAAGCACAGCTCCAAACTATGCAATAACTATTTAGTGAAGAAGCAGTCAGCTGGTTTTCTGTCTATAATGGAGTGGCCAGCACAATCACCGGATCTCAACCCTATTGAGCTGTCGTGGGAGCAGCTTCACCGTATGGTATGTATGAAGTGCCCATCAAGTCAATCCCACTTGTGGGAGGTGCTTCAGGAAGCATGGGGTGAAATCTCTTCAGATTACCTCAACAAATTGACAACTAGAATGCCAAAGGTCTGCAAGGCTGTAATTGCTGAAAATTGAGGATTCTTCGAAGAAAGCAAAGTTTAAAGGACAGAATTATTATTTAAATTAAAAATCATTATTTATAACCTTGTCAACATCTTGACTAGATGTTCTATTCATTTTGCAACACAATTCATGTTAGTTTTCATGGAAAACAAGGACATTTCTAAGTGACCCAAAACTTTTGAACAGTGCCAATATTGTGTCTAAATAATATATATACATATTGTGTCTATATAGTGTCTATATAACGTCTGTATAATGTCTATATAGTGTGTATATATGGTATGAATAGTGTCTACATATTGTGCATATAGTGAATATTGTCAGGTGGGTGCAGGAAAGGGACTAGTTGGGTGCAGGAATCAGATGCAGAGAGAGTTCTACTGAGGTTAAGTGCTTTACTCAGGCACAACAGAATAATAAGCCCAACAAATACAGGGCGCGGGACATACAACGAGACAACCCAAAAACCACAGGGTGCTCAGTTAAAGAAAAGAAAATCCACCACTACCTAAAATGCGCACGCGTAACATAAAGACAATCCCGCACAAAACAAGGGCAGGCCTACCTACTAAATATAGGGAAGCTAATTAAACCAAACAACAGAAACACAGGTGAAACTAATAAGACTAAACAAACAGACAAACGAAAAAGGGATCGGTGGCGGCTAGTAGGACGGTGACGACGACCGCCGAGCACCGCCCCAACAGGCAGGGTAGCCAACTTCGGCGGAAGTCGTGACAAATATAGTGTTTATATTGTGTCTATACGGTATTAAGTATATGTTGCATATATAGTGTATATGTAGAGTATATATTGACTATATAGTTTATATAGTAGTTTATATAGTATCTATATAGTGTATATGTGGAGTATATATTGTCTATATAGTTTATATAGTAGTTTATATAGTATCTATATAGTGTATATGTAGAGTATACTGTATATTGACTATATAGCTGATATCATATTTATTTTGTGTATGTAGTATATTAAGTGCATATATAGTGTATATATATATTCGCTATACAGTGGCTATATAATGTATATGTAGTGTAAACATAGTGTATATGTAGTGTCTATATAAAGTACATGTAGTATTTATATAGTGTCTATATAATGTACATATACTGTAAACATAGTGTATATAAAGTGTCAGATAATGGTCATATAGTATTTATATAGTGTCTATATCGTGGCTATATAATGTACATATAGTCTTTATATAGTAGCTAAATAATCTATATTTAGTGTAAACATAGTGTCTTTTTGTACATATAGTGTCTATATACTGTAGATAATATCTATATAGAGAATATATATATTGTACATAGTGTCTATTTAGTATATATATAATGTCTATATTGTTTATGTAGTGTCGACAGGGTGTATATACAGATATACAGTACCAGTCAAAAGTTTGGACACATCAAAGGTTTTTCTTTATTTGTACTTTTTTCTACATTGTAGAATAATAGTGAAGACATCAAAACTATGAAATAACACATATGGAACCATGTAGTAACCCAAAACGTGTTAAACAAATCACCCTTTGCCTTGATGACAGCTTTGCACACTCTTGGCATTCTCTCAACCACCTTTACGTGGAATGCTTTTCCAACAGTCTTGAAGGAGTTCCTACATATGCTGAGTACTTGTTGGCTGCTTTTCCTTCACTCTTGCATCCTGTAGCACAAACTCAAGAACGTTCTGGGATACTGTAAAGTCCATGGAGAAAAAGAGCACCTCCTCGCAGCTGCCCACTGCACTGAGGCTAGGAAACACTGTCACCACTGATAAATCCACAATATTTGAGAATTTCAAGAAGCATTTTTCTACAGCTGGCCATGCTTTCCACCTGGCTACCCCTACCCCGGTCAACTGCCCTGCAGCCCTCACAGCAACTCGCCCAAGCCTCCCCATTTCACCTTCACCCAAATCCAGATAGCTGATGTTCTGAAAGAGCTGCAAAATCTGGACCCCTACAAATTAGCCTGGCTAGACAATCTGGACCCTCTCTTTCTAAAATTATCTGCTGAAATGGTTGCAAACCATTTTACTAGCCTGTTCAACCTCTTTTTCGTATCGTCTAAGATTCCAAAAGATTTGAAAGCTGACGTGATCATTCCCCTCTTCAAAGGGGTAGACACTCTTGACCCAAACTGCTACATACCTATATCTATCCTACCCTGCCTTTCCAAGGTCTTCGAAAGCCAAGTTAACGACCATTTTGAATCCCACCGTACCTTCTCCGCTATGCAATCTGGTTTCAATGCTGGTCATGGGTGCACCTCCGCCACGCTCAAGGTCCTAAACGATATCAAAACCACCATCGATAAGACATTACTGTGCAGCTGTAATCATCGACCTGGCCGAGGTTTGAGACTCTGTCAATCACCACATTCTTATCGGCAGACTCAACAGCATTGGTTTCTCAAATGACTGCCTCGCCTGGTTCACCAACTACTTCTCTGATAGAGTTCAGTGTGTCAAATCGGAGGGCCTGGCAGTCTCTATGGGGGTGCCACACGGTTCAATTCTCGTGCCGACTCTCTTCTCTGTGTACATCAATGATGTCGCTCTTGCTGCTGGTGATTCTCTGATCCACCTCTACGCAGACGAAACCATTCTGTATACTTCTAGCCCTTCTTTGGACACTGTGTTAACTAACCTCCAGACGAGCTTCAATGCCATACAGCTCTCCTTCTGTGGCCTCCAACTGCTCTTAAATGCAAGTAAAACTAAATGCATGCTCTTCAACCGATCGCTGCCCGCACCTGCCCGCCTGTCCAGCATCACTACTCTGGACAGTTCTGACTTAGAATATGCGGACAACTACAAATACCTAGGTGTCTGGCTAGACTGTCAACTCTCCTTCCAGACTCACATTATTATCTCCAATCCAAAATTAAATCTAGAATCGGCTTCTTATTTCGTAACGAAGCATCCTTCACTCATGCTGCCAAACATACCCTTTTAAAACTGACCATCCTACTGATCCTCGACTTTGGCGATGTCATTCACAAAATAGCCTCCAACACTCTACTCAACCAATTGGATGGAGTCTATCACAGTGCCATCCGTTTTGTCACCAAAGCCGCATATACTACCCACCACTGCGACCTGTACACTCTCGTTGACTGGCCCTCGCTTCAAACTCATCGCCAAACCCACTGGCTCCAGGTCATCTACAAGTCTTTGCTAGGTATATCCCCGCCTTATCTCAGCTCACTGGTCACCATATCTGCACCCAATCGTAGCACGCGCTCCAGTAAGTACATCTCACTTGTCACCCCCAAAGCCAATTCCCCGTTTGGTCACCTTTCCTTCCAGTTCTCTGCTGCCAATGACTGGAACAAACTGCAAAAATCACTGAAGCTGGAGACTCATATCTCCCTCACTAGCTTTAAGCACCAGCTGTCAGAGCAGCTCACAGATCACTCCACCTGTACATAGCCCATCTGTAAATAGCCCATCCAACTACCTCATCCAGATACTGTATTTATTTCTTTATCTTGCTCATTTGCACTCCAGTATTTCTACTTGCACATCATAATTTGCTCATCTATCACTCCAGTGTTTAAAAGGTATATTGTAATTACTTCGCCACCGTGGCCTATTTATTGCCTTACCTCCCTTATCTTACCTCTTTTGCACACACTGTATATATACTTTTTCTACTGTATTATTGACTGTAAATTTGTTTTTTCCATGTGTAACTCTGTTTTGTTGTATGTGTCGAACTGCTTTGCTTTATCTTGGCCAGGTCCAAGTTGTAAATGAGAACTTGTTCTCAACTAGCCTACCTGGTTAAATAAAGGTGAATTAAAAATAAAGAAACTCTGTGGTCCAACTCATTCCAAACCATCTCAATTGGGTTGAGAACGGGTGATTGTAGAGGCCAGGTCATCTGATGCAGCACTCATCACTATCCTTCTTGGTCAAATAGCCCTTACACAGTCTGGAGGTGTGTTGGGTCATTGTCCTGTTAAAAACCAAATTATCGTCCCACTAAGAGCAAACTGGATGGGATGGCGTATTGCTGCAGTATGCTGTGGTTGCCATGCACGTTAATTGTGCCTTGAATTCAAAATAAATCACAGGCAGTGTCACCATCAAAGCACCCCCACACCATCACACCTTCTCCATGCATCATGGTGGGAACCACACATGCAGAGATGATCCGTTCACCTACTCTGCGTCTCATAAAGACACGGCAGTTGGAACCAGAAATCTCAAACTTGGACTCATCAGACCAAAGGACAGATTTCCATCTGTCTAATGTCCATTGCTCGTGTTTCTTGGCCCAAGCAAGTATCTTCTTCTTATTGGTGTCCTTTAGCAGTGGTTTCTTTGCAGCAATTCGGCCACGAAGGCCTGATTCACACAGTCTCCTCTGAATAGGTGATGTTGAGATGTGTCCGTTACTGTTATTTGGGCTGCAATTTCTGAGGCTGATAACTCTAATGAACTTATCCTCAACAGCAGGGGTAACTCTAATGAACTTATCCTCAACAGCAGGGGTAACTCTGGGTCTTCCTTTCCTGTGGCGGTCATCATTAGAGCCAGTTTCATCATTGCGCTTGATGTTTTTTGCTACTGCACTTGAAGAAACGTTCAATGTTCTTGACATTTTCCACATTGACTGGCCTTCTTGTCTTAAAGTAATGATGGACTGTCATTTCTCTTTGCTTATTTGAGCTGTTCTTGCCGTAATATGGACTTGGTCATTTGCCAAATAGAGCTATCTTCTGTATATCACCCCTACCTTGTCACAACACAACAGATTGGCTCAAATGCATTAAGAATGTATTTTTTTAACAAGACACACCTGTTAATTGAAATGCATTGGTGACTATCTCATGAAGCTGGTTGAGAGAATGCCAAGAGTGTGCAAAGCTGTCATCAAGGCAAAGAGTGGCAACTTTTCATGAGGTAGTCACCTGGAATGCATTTCAATTAAAAGGTGTGCCTGATAAAGGTTAACAATTTATTTCCTTCTTGATGTGTTTGAGCCAATCGGTTGTGTTGTGACAAGGTAGGGGTGGTATACAGAATATAACCCTATTTGGTAAAAGACCAAGTCCATATTATTGCAAGAACAGCTCAAATAAGCAAAGAGAAATGACAGTGAATAATTACTTTAAGACATGAAGATCAGTCAATATGGAACATTAAGGAATTTGAGAGTTTCTTCAAGTGCAGTCGCAAAACTATCAAGCGGTATGATGAAACTGGCTTTCATGAGGACCGCCACAGGGAAGTAAGACCCAGAGTTAACTCTGCTGCAATGGATAAGTTTATTAGAGTTAACTGCACTTCAGAACGCAGTCCAAATAAATACTTCACATAATTCAAGTAACAGACACATCTCAACATCAACTGTTCAGAGGAGAATGTGTGAATCAGGCCTTCATGGCCGAATTGCTACAAAGAAACCACTTTTAAAAGACACCAATAATAAGAAGAGACTTGGTTGGGACAAGAAACATGAGCAATGGACATTAGACCTGTGGAAGTCTGTCCTTTGGTCTGATGAGTCCAAACTTAAGATTTCTGGTTCCAACTGTAATTGTGAGATGCAGAGTAGGTGAACGGATGATCTCCACACGTTTGGTTCCCACCGTGAAGCACGGAGGAGGTGGTGTGATGGTGCTTTAATGATGACACTGTCTGTGATGTATTTAGAATTCAAGGCACACTTAGCCAGCATGGCTAACACAGCATTCTGCCGTGATACGCCATCCCATCTGGTTTGCTCTTAGTGGTACTATAATTTGTTTTTCAACAGGACAATGACCCAACACACCTCCAGGCTGGGAAAGGGATATTTGACCAAGAAGGAGATTGATTGAGTGCTGCATCAGATGACCTGGCCTCCACAATGACCCAACCTCAACCCAGTTGAGATGGTTTGGGATGAGTTGGACCGCATGGAGGAAAAGTAGCCAACAAGTGCTCAGCATATGTGGGAACTCCTTCAAGACTGGTGGAAAAGCATTCCAGGTGAAGCTGGTTTAGAGAATGGCAAGAGTGTGCAAAGCTGTCATCATAGCAAACGGTGGCTACATTGAATAATGTAAAATATATTTTGATTTCATCAACACTTTTTCGGTTAATACATGATTCCATATGTGTCATTTCATAGTTTGTCTTCACTATTATTCTGCAATGTAGAAAATTGTAAAAATAAAGAAAAACCCTTGAATCAGTAGGTGTGTCCAAACTTTTGACTGGTACTGTATATCTATAGTGTTTGTATAGTGTGTGTTGTGTCTACATAGTGTCTATAGTGTATTTATATTGTATATATAGTGTATATTGTGTCTACATAGTGTACAGTGCATTCGGAAATTATTCAGGCCTTATTCTAAAATAGATTAAATAAAAAAACATCCTCATCAATCTACACACAGTACCCCATAATGGCAAAGTGAAAACAGGATAGAATAAATTTTTGCAAATGTGTTGAAAGTAAAAAACACAATTACCTTTATTACATCAGTATTCAGATCCTAACAACTCTACAACTTGATTGGAGTCCACGTGTGGAAAATTCAATTGATTAGACATGATCTGGAAAGGCACACAACTGTCTATATAAGGTACCACAGTTGACAGTGCATGTCAGAGCAAAAACCAAGCCATGAGTTTGAAGGAATTGTCCGTAGAGATCTGAGACAGGATTGTGTCGAGGCACAGATCTGGGGAAGGGTACCAAAAACGTTCTGTAGCATTGAAGGTTCCCAAGAATATAGTGGCCTCCATCATTCTTAAATGGAAGAAGTTCGGAACCACTAAGACTGTTTCTAGAGTTGGCCTCCCGGCCAAACTGAGCAATCAGGGAGAAGGGCCTTGGTCAGGGAGGTGACAAAGAACCCGATGGTCACTCTGACAGAGCTCTAGAGTTTCTCTGTGGAGATGGAAGAACCTTCCAGAAGGACTACCATCTCCACAGCACTCCACCAATCAGGCCTTAATGGTAGATTGGCCAGCCACTCCTCAGTAAAAGGCACATGATTCTCTGGTCTGATGAAACCAAGATTGAACTCTTTGGCCTGAATGCCAAGCGTCACGTCTGGAGGAAACCTAGCACCATCCCTACGGTGAAGCATCGTGGTGGCAGCATCATGCTGTGGAGATGTTTTGCAGTGGCATGGACTGGGAGACTAGTCAGGATTGAGGAAAAGATGAACATAGGAAAGTATAGAGCAATCCTTAATGAAAACCTTCTCAAGAGTGCTCAGGACCTCAGACTGGAGCAAAGGTTTACCTTCCAACAGGACAACGACCCTAAGCAAACAGCCAAGACAAGGCAAGAGTGGCTTCCGGACAGGTCTCTGAATGTCCTTGATTGGCCCAGCTAGAGCCTGAACTTGAAACCGATCAAACATCTCTGGAGAAACATGAAAATAGCTTTGCAGCAACTCTCTCCATCCAACCTGACAGAGCTTGAGAGGATCTGCAGAGAAGAATGGGAGAAACTTCCCAAATACAGGTGTGTCAAGCTTGTAGCGTCATACCCAAGAAGACTCAAGGCTGTAATTGCTGCCAAAGGTGAATCAACAAAGAACTGACTAAAGGGTCTGAATACTTTAAGTAAATGTCATTTCATTTTATTTATTTATTTTAATTAGCAAAAATCTTGCTATCTATCTTTCTCCTGGGGAACTGCTGTCAGGTCTTCATTCTTCATGTTTGTCCTTTTCAGAAGTTCTTCCGATGAGTATTCAATCAACTGTTTATATTCTAACAAAGGGATTCACATCCAGGATCTGTTATTATACGTGTCCAATCAACTGTTTATATTCTAACAAAGGGATTCACATCCAGGATCTGTTATTATACGTGTCCAATCAACTGTTTATATTCTAACAAAGGGATTCACATCCAGGATCTGTTATTATACGTGTCCAATCAACTGTTTATATTCTAACAAAGGGATTCACATCCAGGATCTGTTATTATACGTGTCCAATCAATTGAATTTACCACAGGTCAACTCCAATCAAGTTGTAGAAACATCTCAAGGATGATAAATGGAAACAGGATGCACCTGAGCTCAATTTTGAGTCTCATAGCAAAGGGTCTGGATACTTTTTAGATTTTTAATACATTTGCCAAAAAAAAAAAAAAGAAGGTGTTTTTGCTCTGTCATTGTGGGCTATTGTGTGTAGATGATTTAATCAATTTCAGAATAAGGTTGTAACGTAACAAAATGTGGAAAATGGGAAGTGGTCTGAATACTTTCAAAATACACTGTATAGTGTATATATAATGTGTATATAGTGTATATATAATGTAAATAATTTATATCTATATATGTAGTGTATATTTATGTCTTCATGTGTTTGTGTTCTCCAGTCTGATCACCCATGGATTCGGGACTCCGGCAGTGTGCGCGGCTCTCAGCACCTTCCAGACCGTTCTTAGTGAGATGCTCAACTTCCTGGATAAACATTCTGCCGCCGGGAACCCTGGGAAAACCTCTGGTCAGGAGACTGAAAAGACCGGAACTGTCCGGAAAACCAGCGAGCTGCTCAATAAAGACGGCAAAGCTGAAAAGACAGAGTAGCCCTTTCCCTGTGCTGTGCAGTGTATGTGCCTGTGTTTGTCAGGGTTTTATCCCTGGGAGGAGGAGCTAATCTCTGTGGAGACTGACAGAGACATTTATTCATTCTGAACAACAGGAAGTAGAGACAGGGACTTCTGGTCAGCGCCATCTGGGAGTCAACGGGAGAGGAGCGGGGTACACATGTACACACATATGCACACATACACACAATACGTTCTCCCTCCAGTCTCCACCTGAACAGTGCAATTAATGCCATTATTACGTTTACCGTTTTAGAACCAAGAGACTGGGGTCTGGGTTCACTATGTTGGTGAGAGTGTGAGACTGGGTTCACTATGTTGGTGAGAGTGTGAGACTGGGTTCACTATGTTGGTGAGAGTGTGAGACTGGGTTCACTATGTTGGTGAGAGTGTGAGACTGGGTTCACTATGTTGGTGAGAGTGTGAGACTGGGTTCACTATGTTGGGGAGAGTGTGAGACTGGGTTCACTATGTTGGTGAGAGTGTGAGACTGGGTTCACTATGTTGGTGAGAGTGTGAGACTGGGTTCACTATGTTGGTGAGAGTGTGAGACTGGGTTCACTATGTTGGTGAGAGTGTGAGACTGGGTTCACTATGTTGGGGAGAGTGTGAGACTGGGTTCACTATGTTGGTGAGAGTGTGAGACTGGGTTCACTATGTTGGTGAGAGTGTGAGACTGGGTTTACTATGTTGGGGAGAGTGTGAGACTGGGTTCACTATGTTGGGGAGAGTGTGAGACTGGGTTCACTATGTTGGTGAGAGTGTGAGACTGGGTTCACTATGTTGGTGAGAGTGTGTGTGTGTGTTCATGTGCCTGTGCTTGTGTGTGTGCCTGTGTGTGCGTGCGTGTGTGTGAGTCCAGATTTCTGAGACTCTGCCATTTTGTAAAGGTGACTATTCAGTTGCCATGGAAACATTTTGTTGTGCATGTCTATCTTTGTACACTCCCCAGAACTACAATTATGATACAAGCTCTTTGACCCTTCATAAACATTTGTATAGATATATATATAAATATTTAAATAACTTTTCTTGTAGGCTTTGAATTACATATACTGTATGTTAAAACCATACCTTCTAAAATACCTGTGTTCAATAAAAACTATTGATACATGTTCCTTCCTACTAGTTCCTGTGTAGTGTGTGGGTCAATCAATCAACCAATCAATACATACACGCACATAATTGCATACAACAAAATATACAAGAACATGTGGTATCGTATAATAACAGATCCTGGATGTGAATCCCTTTGTTAGAATATAAACAGTTGATTGGACACGTATAATAACAGATCCTGGATGTGAATCCCTTTGTTAGAATATAAACAGTTGATTGGACACGTATAATAACAGATCCTGGATGTGAATCCCTTTGTTAGAATATAAACAGTTGATTGGACACGTATAATAACAGATCCTGGATGTGAATCCCTTTGTTAGAATATAAACAGTTGATTGGACACGTATAATAACAGATCCTGGATGTGAATCCCTTTGTTAGAATATAAACAGTTGATTGAATACTCATCGGAAGAACTTCTGAAAAGGACAAACATGAAGAATGAAGACCTGACAGCAGTTCCCCAGGAGAAAGATAGATAGCAAGATTTTTGCTAATTAAAATAAATAAATAAAATGAAATGACATTTACTTAAAGTATTCAGACCCTTTAGTCAGTTCTTTGTTGATTCACCTTTGGCAGCAATTACAGCCTTGAGTCTTCTTGGGTATGACGCTACAAGCTTGACACACCTGTATTTGGGAAGTTTCTCCCATTCTTCTCTGCAGATCCTCTCAAGCTCTGTCAGGTTGGATGGAGAGATTTGCTGCAAAGCTATTTTCATGTTTCTCCAGAGATGTTTGATCGGTTTCAAGTTCAGGCTCTGGCTGGGCCAATCAAGGACATTCAGAGACCTGTCCGGAAGCCACTCTTGCCTTGTCTTGGCTGTGTGCTTAGGGTCGTTGTCCTGTTGGAAGGTAAACCTTTGCTCCAGTCTGAGGTCCTGAGCACTCTTGAGAAGGTTTTCATCAAGGATTGCTCTATACTTTCCTATGTTCATCTTTTCCTCAATCCTGACTAGTCTCCCAGTCCATGCCACTGCAAAACATCTCCACAGCATGATGCTGCCACCACCATGCTTCACCGTAGGGATGGTGCTAGGTTTCCTCCAGACGTGACGCTTGGCATTCAGGCCAAAGAGTTCAATCTTGGTTTCATCAGACCAGAGAATCATGTGCCTTTTACTGAGGAGTGGCTGGCCAATCTACCATTAAGGCCTGATAGGTGGAGTGCTGTGGAGATGGTAGTCCTTCTGGAAGGTTCTTCCATCTCCACAGAGAAACTCTAGAGCTCTGTCAGAGTGACCATCGGGTTCTTTGTCACCTCCCTGACCAAGGCCCTTCTCCCTGATTGCTCAGTTTGGCCGGGAGGCCAACTCTAGAAACAGTCTTAGTGGTTCCGAACTTCTTCCATTTAAGAATGATGGAGGCCACTATATTCTTGGGAACCTTCAATGCTACAGAACGTTTTTGGTACCCTTCCCCAGATCTGTGCCTCGACACAATCCTGTCTCAGATCTCTACGGACAATTCCTTCAAACTCATGGCTTGGTTTTTGCTCTGACATGCACTGTCAACTGTGGTACCTTATATTTACAGGTGTGTGCTTTTCCAAATCATGTTGAATCAATTGAATTTACCACAGGTCAACTCCAGTCAAGTTGTAGAAATATCCCAAGGATAATCAATGGAAACAGGCTATACCTGAGCTCAATTTCAAGTCTCATAGCAAAGGGTCTGAATACTTATGTAAATAAGGTATTTCTGTTTATTTATTTTTTTAAATCAGCAACATTTCTCAGAAACTGTTTTCACTTTGCCAGTATGGGGTATTGTGAGTATATTGTGGAGGATTTTTTATTTATTTAGTCCATATTAGAAGAAGGCTGTAACGAAACAAAATTTGGATAAAGTCAAGGGGTCTGAATACTTTCTGAAGGCAAGATAGATAGATAGATAGATATATAGATAGATAGATAGATATATAGATAGATAGATAGATAGATAGATAGATAGATAGATAGATAGATAGATAGATAGATAGATAGATAGATAGATAGACAGCATTCTACCTAATAGATACAGTATTTAGTCCTTGTTTTATGTTGGAAACCTCTGTGTTTGGTTATGCCATAAAGTCAGAAAGGTACAACTCGTGTTTTAACCCTAACCTAGTATCTATAATGAGTTAATAGAGTCATATTTTAACCATTTGAACCCAAACTCTAACCCAGTACCTATAATTAGTTAATAGAGCCCCAGCTTAATGGTGAGACAGAAGGTTAGCATTAGCCCCACGCTGACATGATTGAATTACCTAGGCCGGGATTCAACACTTGTAGACAATGCAGTTTATGAAGGCAATGTTACAGCATTCGAGGAGGTTGCATTCAAGGTAAACGCAGTAGATGTTGGCTCAATTAGAAATGACCTTTGAATGTCCTTAACCCTATTATCATATACACTGAGTGTACAAAACATGAAGAACACCTTCCTAATATTGAGTTGCATCTCCCCCACACCCCTTTTCCCTAAGAACAGCCTCAATTCGTCGAGGTATGGACTCTACAAGGTTTCTAAAGCATTCCACAGAGATGCTGGCCCATGTTGACTCCATTGCTTCCCACAGTTGTGTCAAGTTGGCTGGATGTCCTTTTGGTGGTGGACCATTCTTGATACACACAGGAAACTGTTGAGCTTGAAAAACCCAGCAGTGTTGCAGTTCTTCATACACTCAAACTCGTGCGCCTGGCACCTACTACCATACCGTATTCAAATGCACTTAAATATTTTGTCTTGTCCATTCACCCTCTGAATGGCACACATGCACAATCAATGTCTCAGTTGTCTCAAGGCTTAAAAATCCTTCTTTAACCTGTTTCCTCCCCTTCATCTATACTGATTGAAGTGGATTTAACAAGTGACATCAATAAGGGATCATAGCTTTCACCTGGATTCACCTAGTCAGTCTATGTAATGGAAAGAGCAGGTGTTCCTAATGGTTTGTACAGTGTATATTCCATTTATGGCAAAACAGTTCTGGTTTTCATCCTTTCCTTCTAATCAGGAACTGACTCAGACCTGGGACATCAGGTGAGTGCAATTACCAGACAAAAACCAGAAGTGGTTTGCCCCTCCAGGACTGGAATTAAACAGCCCAATTCTGTATCATCACATATATTCCTTGTAATATTGTTTACGTTGAGGGACAGGTTGTTGTCCTTGCACCTCCTCCCTATAGGCTGTCTCGTCATTGTCGGTGATCAGGCCTACCACTGTTGTGTCATCTGCAAACTTAACGATGGTGTTGGAGTCATGCCTGACCGTGCAGTCATGAGAGATCATAGCTTTCACCTGTATTCACCTGTATTCACTTGGACAGTCTATGTCATGGAAACAGCAGGTGTTCTTAATGTTTTGTACACTCAGTGTATTTACAGTACCCACTCATTCCAGGGTTTTTCTATTTTCTACATTGTAGAAGACATCAAAACTATGAAATAACACATATGTAATCATGTAGTAACCAAAAAAGTGTTCAACAAATCAAAATATATTTTATATTTGATATTCTTCAAAGTAGCCACCCTTTGCCTTGACAACTTTGCACACTCTTGGTGTTCTCTCAACCAGCTTTATGAGGAATGCTTTTCCAACAGTCTTGAAGGATTTCCCACATATACTGAGCACTTGTTGGCTGTTTTTACATCATGCAGACCAAGGAGCATCATGAGCAACTCTGGGTTCATGCTGTCATTATCTGTATAGAGATGTTGTTTTAACCACACCCTGGATTAGTTGCCCAGTTGATTTTGAGACAATGAGGGATTGTTCTACTGCGAAGCTATCCCTAGTAAAACACATTTGTGTCTATGTAATGCAGGCTTTAACTAATTTGTCAGCTCAAGCCATCTCTGGTGACCATACGCCCAGATTAGTTGCAGGGAACAAGAGTGGAGACCATAAAAAGACAGAATTAAACAGAACAGAAATGTCCTAAATATTTTACATTATTCAATATAGCCACCGTTTGCTATGATGACAGCTTTGCACACTCTTGCCATTCTCTACACCAGCTTCACCTGGAATGCTTTGAAGGAGTTCCCACTTATGCTGAGCACTTGTTGGCTGCTTTTCCTCCCTGCGGTCCAACTCATCCCAAACCATCTCAATTGGGTTGAGATTGGGTGATTGTGGAGGCTAGGTCATCTGATGCAACACTCAATCAATCTCCTTCTTGGTCAAATATCCCTTACACAGCCTGGAGGTGTGTTGGGTCATTGTCCTGTTGAAAAACAAATGATTGTCCCACTAAGCGCAAAACCAGATGGGATGGCGTATCACGGCAGAATGCTGTGTTAGCCATGCTGACTAAGTGTCAGTGTCAGTGAATTCTAAATACATCACAGACAGTGTCATCATTAAAGCACCATCACACCACCTCCTCCATGCTTCACGGTGAGAACCAAACATGTGGAGATCATCCGTTCACCTACTCTGCATCTCACAAAGACATAGTGGTTGGAACCAGAAATCTTAAACTTGGACTCATCAGACCAAAGGGCAGATTTCCACCTGTCTAATGTCCATTGCTCGTGTTTCTTTGACCAAGCAAATCTCTTCTTTTTATAGGTATCCTTTAGTAGTGGTTTCTTTGTAGCAATTCAACCATGAAGGCCTGATTCACAAAGTCTCGTCTGAACAGTTGATGTTGAGATGTGTCTGTTACTTGAACTCTGTGAAGCATTTATTTGTGCTGCAATCTGAAGTGTAGTTAACTCTAATGAATGTATACTCTGCAGCAGAGGCAACTCTCGGTCTTCCTTTCCTGTGGCCTCATGAGAGTCAGTTTCATCATAGCGCTTGATGGTTTTTGCGAGTTTTTGCAATGTTCCGCATTGACTGACATTCATGTCTTAAAGTAATGATTGACTGTCTTTTCTCTTTGCTTATTTGAGCTGTTCTTGCCATAATATGGACTTGGTATTTTGCCAAATAGGGCTATCTTCTGTATAACACCCCTACCTTGTCACTACACAACTGATTGGTTCAAAAGCATTAATTAAGAAGGAAAGAAACTCCACAAATTCACTTTTAACAAGGCACACCTGTTATTTGAAATGCATTCCAGGTGACCAACTCTTGAAGCTGGTTGAGAACATGCCAAAAGTGTGCAAAGCTGTCATCAAGGTAAAGGGTGGCTACTTTTAATTATCTCAAATATAAAATATATTTTGATTTGTTTAACATTTTTTGGTTATTACATGATTCCATGTGTTATTTCATAGTTTTAATGTCTTCACTATTAAGCTACAATGTAGAAAATAGTAACAATTACGAAAAACCCTGAAATTAGTAGGTGCGTCCATAACTTTTGACTGGTACTGTATATATCTGTGTTATTGTTTTATTTGTTTGTGTGTCTATGTGTTGGTCTTTATCATTTATTTGTATGTGTTTAGCTTCAGCTGAGATTATTCTTTCAGGACACTTCTGACATTATCTGGTCATGGTTTTTCCGGATCTGCACATGGTATTAAAATGTGTCTCTTCTCCGTCCACTGTGTCCGCATTGTGACCATATTGACAGATTTTCTTTCAAAAATAATATGCATTTAGTTTAAAAATTTGTTTTTTAAATTTTACCCCCAATTTCGTGGTATCCAACTGTTAGTAGTTACTATCTTGTCTCATCGCTACAACTCCAGTACGGGCTTGGGAGAGACGAAGGTTGAGAGCCATGCGTCCTCCGAAACACAACCCAACCAAGCCGCACTGCTTCTTAACACAGCGTGCATCCAACCCGGAAACCAGCCGCACCAATGTGTTGGAGGAAACACTGTGCACCTAGCGACCTGGTCAGCGTACAATGCACCCAGCCCGCCACAGGAGTCGTTAGTGCATAATGAGACAAGGATATCCCTACCGGCCAAACTCTCCATAACCCGGACGACACTAGGCCAATTGTGCGTCGCCCCATGGACCTCCAGGTCGCGTCCGGCTGCGAGAGAGCCTGGGCTCAAACCCAGAGTCTCTGGTGGCACAGCTAGCACTGCGATGCAGTGCCTTAGACCACTGTGCCACCCGGGAGGCCGCATTTAGTTATTTTAAGACAATTATTGATTCCATGACTCAATGGTTCTTACTATCAAATATGTTAGAGGCTGGTATAACGATTATTTAAATGGTTTGACCATCTGGATATGTTTACACTTGATTTATATCTAGATAGGTCCCTGACTACCTCCGGAGGTGATCAGTAAGATCTGATCACAATGTGGTTTTTAATTTTTTACAACTGTCTAAAAATGTGGACACAATCAGAATGTGGACAAATTCATGACAAAGGATGCATGTTAGCACCAGGTAGCACCAAGATTCTGAGCTGTAGAGTACCTCTGAGCTCTAGAGTAGTAGAGTACCTCTGAGCTCTAGAGTAGTAGAGTACCTCTGAGCTCTAGAGTAGTAGAGTACCTCTGAGCTCTAGAGTAGTAGAGTTCCTCTGAGCTCTAGAGTAGTAGAGTTCCTCTGAGCTCTAGAGTAGTAGAGTAGTGTCTGGGCTGGGTTGGTCTCGTGGAGAGCGGTGATGTTCTGGTGGACAGGTGTGTTGAACGGAGGGGGTCTCCTTCAGTTGGCAGGGAGATAAAGGAAGTAAAAAGTGTGCCAAAAGGAGCACCTAGACGGTACTAGGGAGCTACCCGTTCCAGACTGGAAAAACGTGTGTGTGGTGCAGGTGTAGTGTTTGTTGGGGTGGAGGTCTGGGAGATCTAGTTGGTGAAGGCGAGGGTCTAATAGCTCAGATCGTTGGGAGTGGAGGTCTGGTAGATCTAGCCGTAGTGTGGTGAGTCTTCTACAGTGGGTCTCTTGCTCATTGCTGGCATCTGGATGAAGTTCTCTGCTTGAAGTGCTTCACCCAAATGGTGCTGAGCCTGAGATGATGTCCTTCTTTTATAAAGAAAGGGGTGTGGTCCAGCAGGTGTCAATGATGCTCATTGGAGCATGATGATGGCATGCTTTGTGCATGTGAGTGGTATGGCCGTGTTGTCCAATCAGATTGCAGTACCTGTAGTGGCCTGCATGGGATGTCCATGTTATCTGGAGGTAAAGTGGTCTGGGATAGAGAGCTAGCTCCATGGATTACGATGGTGATGACCTGTAACCTTGTTTCCAATTGCATTGGGCCCGGTTACCTTTCTCTTTTTGGGTCCAGGATGAGTTGGAGGTAAGAGACAAAGTCTGTGGGATTAGAAACAGTCATTGATGAGGTTCCTAGGTGGTGTAGAAGTCCCTCAACTGGTCCTCCAAAGATGGTAGTCTTCACCTTTGTTCTGCCATAGACCTGTGTGTTAGCATCAAGGGGCGGTAGGCTCATCCTCTCTGGTTTTAACCTCTAGTGACTCCCCATACCGCTTACGGGAGCGTAATCATTGACTGACACTAATTAGCATAACGCAACGGACATAAATATTCCTAGAAAATATTCCTATTCATGAAAATCACAAGTGAAATATATTGAGACACAGCTTAGCCTTTTGTTAATCACCCTGTCATCTCAGATTTTCAAAATATGCTTTACAGCCAAAGCTAGACAAGCATTTGTGTAAGTTTATCGATAGCCTAGCATAGCATTTTGTCCAGCTAGCAGCAGGTAACTTGGTCACGGAAATCAGAAAACTAATCAAATTAACCTCTTGCAACGAGCAATCCCGTATCCGGGAGCGTAATCATAGCCTCAAACGCATTAGCATAACGCAGCGGACATAAATTCCCCTAGAAACTTTTCCTATTCATGAAAATCGCAAATGAAATGAAATAAATATATTCAAACACAAGCTTAGCCTTTTGTTAACAACACTGTCATCTCAGATTTTCAAAATATGAGTCACTTCCGGCTTGGATTTTTCTAAGGCTTTTGCCTGCAATATCAGTTCTGTTATACTCACAGACAATATTTTTACAGTTTTGGAAACTTTAGAGTGTTTTCTATCCTAAGCTGTCAATTATATGCATATTCTAGCATCTTGTCCTGACAAAATATCCCGTTTACTACGGGAACGTTATTTTTCCAAAAATGAAAATACTGCCCTAGTCACAAAAGGTAAAAGTGCCATAATACTTTTCTGATGGTGGCAGGTACAGGAGGTGTCAGAAGCAAGGGTGAACACTTGGGGGGTTGGAGCCAGCCCCTGTAGAGATCTTTCTGAGGTGTTTTGTGGTCATGGCAAGCGAATAAAGATGAGTAGTTAGCTGTCTTTTCTCTCTCTCCCATTGCCTGGTATGAGGTGTTGGGAGCAATTAGCTCTGGTTGTAGTGGGTTCATTTCTATATTGAGTGTGGGCCTTCCCATCGTCCAAATGGTGTTTAGGGCAGATGTCCACCTTCCTAGGGAGGTGCTCCTGTAAGGGGACCTGTTTGGCGGTGTTAAAGTGGTCCATACTTACCTTTGAAGTTGGGTGTCTGTGTTATCGATTCTCCATAGGCTTCCATTGTGGTGGAGGAGAGCGGTGGGTTATACTGTTGTTCTGGGCTATACTGTTGTTCTGTTGGTCTTTGCACCTTGTCTGTGTGGGACAAAACTCTGAGGCTATAATAGGATGAAGTTTACCCTTGTGGGGTTGTAGTACACCCATTGTTTCCTTCCTGGGAGGTGTTTTTCTAATTTTCTGCTGTGGTTGAAGTGTGCTGTGTCGGGTCTTTTGTAGTGGAGCTCTCTCTTGTAGATGTAGATAAGGTGCCTGGGATGGCTGTATCCAGGCCCCCCGATGCCCAACACCTAGGCGTCTGGCCATGTTTAGGTTTAGATTTAGGGTTAGGGTCAGGGTCAGGGTTAGGGTTAGGGGTTAGGGGTTAGGGTTAGGGTTAGGTTTTGAATATAATTGTGTTTCGTTTCAACTAGTTAGTTTTACGGTGCACAGGCCTATCTCCTGTTTTCCCTCCCATTTCTGATGATCTAATATAATAGGTGTAGTACTTAAAAAGGCCCGTAGATGTCCTCCTAGGATCATAAATTAAACTGAGGTAAGCTCCAAGTTGCCTCTTTTTCTGGGTGGCAGTGCAGAAGTCGATGTGGTGAGAGATTCATTCAACCATGTGTTGTTAAATATGAACATACACGCCATATTGTGCATTTGAATGGTTTTATTGTTTTGTTAAAGGAAAGGAAAAACCTAAAAGAGGAAGTGCCAAACTAAAACCAAACAAACCATAAATATATAGAGTAAAAATAAATTATGAATAAAACCATGTTCTTCTCCATCCATTTTCCTGTCTGTTAAAACCCATTTTCTAATACAGGCCATTTGGTGTTATTGTCTGTAGGTGCTGGATCCACTCCCGTTCTACCCTCTTTCGCTGCCCACAGGTCCAGCCTATATGTGACTGTAACCCTAATATGGTAAGGTGAGTGATGGGGTGCTCCTGGAAGTGGGTTATGAGTTCCGTTTGTAGGTGTGCCCTTTTAATGTTATACAGGTGTTGTTTGAGTCTGGTTTCTATGGTGTGTTTGGTTTCTCCAATGTATTGTTTATTGCAAAGTGTACATGTAATGATATAAATGGTGTTATGTGTGTTCAATGAATAGGATTCTTGTACTGGTGCTGATGTGTGGCTGTGTATATTTGAAATGAACTTTATCTGTCGAAAATGGAAATTATGAGGTTTGAGGTCTTGTGGTGGCTTACTACTGAATCTTGCTTTGGTGAGGAGGTCCTTTAAATTTTTGTTCTTTCTAAATGCTGAAATGTTTCTGTATGGTCTGAGTGGTATGTAAGTGTGCTGAACAGTAGAGAAGTTGTGTTTGATTGATTGATGTAGGGGTCTAATTCTATGTGAAAATGTGGTTACTAGGGGGATGATAATTGTCTGTTGATTGAGTATTGATGGCAAGGGAGAAGAGACAGAGGAAGTGTTTCGGTTTAGTGATTGGTGCAGATCACTTTCTATAGGGGAGTCAGGATTAGGGTGAGGGAGGGAGATAGGATGAGAACCCTGGTTAGGGTAATGGTACACATTAGGGTTAGGCGTGGGGTTTGGGGAAAGGTTGAGGTTAAGGTTAGGCGTGGGGTTAAGGGAAAGGTTAAGGTTAGGCGTGAGGTTCGGGAAGAGGTTAAGATTAGGCGTGGGGTTTGGGGAGAGGTTAAGGTTAGGTGTGGGGTTAGGGTTAGGGTTAGGGGGGGGGGGGCGGTTAGGGTTAGGGGTTAGGGTTAGGGTTAGGGTTAGGGGTTAGGGTTAGGGTTAGGGTTAGGGTTTAGGGGTTAGGGGTTAGGGGTTAGGGTTAGGGTTAGGGTTAGAGGGTTAGGGTTAGGGTTAGTTTGTTTGGTGGAGCAAACAAAGAGACACGGAGGAAGCCCGGAGAGAGAAGCTATGAGCAGCAGACCAAGACGCGACTGTGGGCTTTGTTGTAAACAGAATATCGTGCGGCTAGACCGACATTTAAAGGCTGTACATGGACTTAAGTTTGGTACTATGGAGGGGACGAATGCTATGCAATTTAGCCGGTTTTCGAGTGAGAGACAGCAGCCCGAATCAGGGCAGTATATGCAGCCTGACAACGGTGTTGAACCGCGGCCGGAGGACCCTGTGATTTTGCAGTGTTTTGAAAGTGAGTTGTCCGTGGAGCAGCAGCTGGTGGACGAGGGTGATCAGACGGCAGGTGCGTCGGCGGCGGTGCAGCCAATCAGTCAGGTCGGTAGTGAACTGTGCTCGGATCCGAGGGAGCAAGGCTGTGTCGTGGCGACTTCCACAGAGAGCGAGAGTGATGAAGACGGCGGCGTGCCGTCCAGAATTGAGGTTTGGAGTAATGCAATTTTGACTCAATATGAACAATATATTACGGGTATACACCCTTCAGTTAAACAAATTGACAATAGTCGCACCAGTATATCCAGAGTACGGGAATTCCTCCGCATTATGTCAGAGGGCAAGGCCGATGAAGGACTGTGTTTTCTGGATAACTACAGACGTGTGTCTGAGTGGTATGGTCAATGTGCTGACCGTGGTTTGGCACCATCCACGTTAAAAATGTACCGAGCCGATGTTCGAGGTTTCCTGAATTATCTTATTCAGTTCCGGCCAAATGGTATGCAAGCTAAGGTCGTTGGAATTCGAAAGATGTTACTCTGCTTGGCGAAGATGGACAGGGACTCACGGCAGAGCCAGGCAACGCATAGGGCAAAATTCCGCCAACGCTGCAGGGACGAGGTGCTCAGCGCTGCAGAGTTAAAACGCTTTGTTGAGCTAAGCAATCAAGCCATTCCTTCAGTTCTCAGTAGGCTGGAGGTCCGTGCCACCTGCTCTGACAGGCGTAGGTTTGCAGCTCTCATGTCCAGCCGGTTGGCCATATTTAATGGCACTCGACGATCCCCAGACACCATGTTTAGTGAGAGTGATTTCAATGAAGTAACCCCGGAAGGTGGGGGTTATCAGATGTGCGTAGCTAGCCACAAAACAAACTATAGCTTTGGGGAGTGCAGAATTGTTCTATGTCAGGAGGAATACACTTGGCTTAAACGATTACATCAAATCAGGCCTCATCTGAGTGGAATGACCTCAGAAATAGAACTCTTCTTTTTCACATCCTGCGGTCAACCGTACGGTAATCTGTGTGAGTATGTGGGGCAAATCTTTGCAGAGTTTGGCATTGGAAGTAAAGTGACCTTCGGTACAATTCAACGCAGTGTTGCCACATTGAACTTTAACCAAGGCTCTGATACAGACCGAGGAACTTTGGCTGACCATATGTGTCACTCTCTGGAAACGCAGGCACGCCACTACTGGTACCATAATTTGCCCAAAAATGCCAGCCGGGCCCGTACACTGATTGAGGGACAAATCAATAAATGATTAACTGATTAAATAAAGCATATTTGTTTGAAATTCACCCTTGTATTTGTGTCATTTATGCATTAAAATGATTAAAAATGTGTTTCAAAATACATTTACCTGGACTCCTAATATTACTGCCCAGTATGAAGCCCCACTACTGGAGAAAATTCACTGGATGGCGCCAAAGGTACATCTATTTTAGAATCCTCCATATATTGTACCTTTGGCGCCATCCAGTGAATTTTCCCCAGTAGTGGGGCTCCATAGTGGGATTTAATATTAGAATGCCTGGTAAATGATTTTGAACAGTATTATATTTTTTGGGGTTACCAGATGCACAACAATCACAATCTGCATCCATCGTAATATCTTAAAGTGTCCATAAAGCACTGAAGGACGGCCCTGACCGAGACAGGGCCGTAGTAGGGTACTTCCCTAGCGGGCTATATCAATAGAATGACCGGTAAAAGTATTTAAAACAGTATTTAATTTTTTGGGTTACCAGATGCACGTTTTCAATCACCAGTTGCACGGAGGAAAATCTGAATCTGAATCCATCGTCATATCTTAAGGTGTATATAAAGCACTCAAGGACGGCCCTGACTGAGAGAGGGCCGTAGTGGGTGCTCCCATAGCGGGCTATAATAATAGAATGACCGACAAGTGCATTTAGGACAGTATTTTTATTTTTAGGTTACCAGGTGCCTACCTTCAAACACCTTACGAGGTGACTACTTTAAATCAGGAGTTTATTTTTAGGTTACCAGTTGCACAGTAATTTATTTTTCCTGCCAAAATCGGTAATTTTCAAAAAATGATTAAAAATACTTCCCGAGGGGCTAGAGGTCCCAAATTTCGTCTCATACCCCCTCTCTCAATGGGCAACAAGTAGAGCATGTAAAAAACAAATTGGCTCCTATGTTTCCAGTAACATGTACTTTTTCCCAAAACTTAAAACACGATTTCCTATTAAAAGGTTTTATACAAAAACGGTTTTAATTAAATGTAAATTCTCGTCTATGTGTGCCCTTTCGTTTAAAAAAAACCCATCCAGATTGGACATGTACTTTTTGATTTATTCACGTTTTGGTGTACCGGAATATAGCCCAAAATGGCGGCCAACAAAGGTCAAATAAGGCCTTGAGGCCAGATAGAGGCATATAAACTGGTTGGGGGTGTTTGGCCTTTAGGCCTGTATGTCCCTTCATCACATGAGAGAGAGTTTAGCCTTTTAAGCCTCTCTGTGTCCTCTCATTCCCAGAAAAAGTCATTTTTACCGGTTAGGTCAAATGAGGCCTTGAGGCCTGTTTGTGACCTCTGATGCCCAGATAGAGGCATATAAACTGGTTAGGGGTGTTTGGCCTTTAGGCCTGTATGTCCCTTAATCCCATGAGAGAGAGTTTAACCTTTTAAGCCTCTCTGTGTACTCTCATGCCCAGAAAAAGGCATGTAAACCTGTTAGGGCTATAAGGCCTTGAGGCCTTTTTGTGTCCTCTGATGCCCGGATGGAGGCATCAGGGAGGGAGGGTTAGGGTTAGGGTTAGGGTTAAGGGTTAGGGTTAGGGTTAGGGTTAGGGGTTAGGGTTAGGGTTAGGGGTTATAGGGTTAGGGTTAGAGGGTTAGGGTTAGGGTTAGAGGGTTAGGGTTAGAGGGTTAAGGTTAGAGGGTTGGGGTTACGGTTGGGTTAGGGTTAGGGTTAGGGTTAGGGGTTAGGGTTAGGGTTAGGTATAGTTTTTCAAAAATGGTTAAGGTTAGGGTTAGGGTTTAGGGCTAGGTAAGGATTTTTTAGAGTGGTTAAGGTTAGGGTTAGGGTTAGGGGTTACGGTTAGGGGTTAGGGGTTAGGGTTATGGTTAGGGGTTAGGGTTAGGGTTAGGGTTAGGGTTAGGGTTATGGGGTTAGGGTTAGGGTTAGGGTTAGGGTTAGTTTGTCTAGTTTTGAGTCGGTTGATCCACTTCCATCTCTGACACGTGGAAGCCGAAGGGGGGGAAGGGAGGGGTGTGCACTCCACACATGTGCGCGCGGTCCGGGTGGGTCCGGGCGCGGCCGGCCAAAGTAGTAGGCCCCATGGTTGCCCACTTGTAGATTAACCCGTTGGTTGGGTTAAAATACTGTCTGTCAGTAGGTTTTAGGTTTAGGTATAGTTTTAAGAGTGGTTAAGGTTAGGGTTAAGGTTAGGGTAAGGTATAGTTTTTTAGAATGGTTAAGGTTAGGTTTAGGTAAGGGTTAGGGTTAAGGTTAGGGTTAGGGTTAGGGTTAGGGTTTAGGGTTAGGGTTTAGGGTTAGGTAAGGGTTTTTTAGAGTGGTTAAGGTTAGAGTTAGGTTTAGGGTTAGGGTTAGGTATAGTATTTCAGAATGGTTTAGTTTTAGGTAAGTCTGTCAACTCAACTTAGGATCAGGCAAAACCCTTGAGTTGCGTACCTTATGCAGGTCCGTTCCTCGGTTGGTTGCCATGTGTCCATGTCGAGTGGTATGGTCATGATGTCTAGGTCCGCTATGTCAACGGAAGTGGAAAGCATAGTGCAACTTAGGAGTTTACTCTCTTTCGGATCCTTCTTTTTTGGCTCCATGTTGTCTATGTATTTACTTCAGTTTTCGTCAGTCTTTGGTCCTGGATGTTTTCAATCATGTGTGTAATTAGGAGTTATTCCCTTCCAGGATCCTAATTCCAAATTAACCCATGTCTAGTCAAATCCAGCTGGTCTGTATGGGTATACTCGGCGTAGGATCAGGCAAAACCATCGAGTTGCGTACCTTATGCAGGTCCGGACCTCAGTCGGTTGCCATGTGTCCCTGTCAAGTAGTCAGTCTTTGAACTACCAGTGGTTTGAGCAGACAAAAAAAACAGAAGGCAAGCCCTCTATACGGTTGTCATGCATCCGCCCTTTGAGTTTCGTCCTGTGTTTCGGTAGGTGTATGGAGGGTTTAGGAACCGGCAAACCTTCTCTGGCTTACATATGAAACGTCCGGCAGTAGTAGAAGTTAATTGGGTGTTTCCATCCCCACCATCTCAGTCGTAAGTGATTCAGTGGTTTTGGGTGATAGTGACCAGTGAAGTTACTCCCTTCCAGGATCGTAACGTCTCCAGAGGTATATCCTCCCTAGACAGTGAATTTGTTCGTAGTCCAGGTCAAACAAGTGGATCGGTTGTCCAGGCTAAGTACGGCGGGGTAAGGGATCCACCCAGGGGAATTATTCCGTTGGATCCAATTCTCCGCCAGACATTATCTGGGCACCCCAGGGATTACACGGCCAATGCGAGTCCTCCAGCCGCAGCACCTGACCCAAAGCCCCTGTTTTGGAAGATTTAACTGCCCCAGCCCGCTAGGACCACCCACGCGCTACTGAACATACTGCCAATCCAATTCTAAACTGGGGTAGATAGTCGTTCAGCGCGTTACGTGACTCTCCCGTATGTAATGGGGCTAGGAAGATTGAGCCGATTGGTCTGCCAACAGAACCCCGAGAGGTCCCGAAGGAGTCCGGTCTATCCATATCCTCCTGTCTTCTTGCTTGGTGTATGGAAGGGCCTAATTGCTTAGGGTGTAATCGCTGCGGGGGAGTCGCCAAGGTTGGGGTCCCCGGAGTAGTTGGAGAAAAAAGGTTCTCGTCCGTTGGGGGTGCTGGTGGGTGTTTCCAAAAAATATTTTAGAAGAATGGTAGGTTGGTGAAGGTTTTTTTTGTTAAAATTTGGTCTATTTGTGTTCTATTTTATTGTTTCTTTCCGTTAAGGGTCCATGGTCATGGTAACTCTTACTTCTAGAAACAAAAAAAAGAAAAAATCACATAGATATGTGTTTTATTTTTTTATTTATTTATTATTATTATTATTATTATTTATTTTTTTATAAGAATGTGTAAGTAAAAGTAACTAAAGGTAAATATTTTTTTGAGAGTCCGTGGTCACGGTAACTCTATAGTGTTTAGTAAAGTGGCTGAAGGAAAGTGTTTATTGAGCGTCCATGGTCATGGTAACTCTATGGTGCTAGTAAAGTAGCTACAGGAAAGTTATATTGAGAGTCCATGGTCATGGTAACTCTATGGTGCTATTGGAGGTCTGTTTTTGTGGTCTTAATGACCCCCTGTCTTTTGTATGGGATGTGGGGTGTGTAAGGTGCGGGTGTAGTGTATGTCCAGATGTTCCTCAGCTGTACTGTAAGCCTCAGTGGTGGTCCAGCCCGTGGTAGTGGTGTTGGTCCTGGAGGGTTTTTTTTAGGTAGGTCCATCCTTGGTCCGTGAGTCTCAGTGGGATGTCTACGTTGTGGTTTTATTTTGGAGGTGGCTGTTGACCAAGGAATCCTTGAGAGATTTTTTTTGTGTTCCCTTTGAAGAGAGAGTAGTTTTTTGGATTTGAGACATCATTTTTGGGGGGATGCGAGTAGCCACTCGGAAGCTGGGTGAGTTGTATGGTGGGGGTAGGCCATCAGGTATGGTGGGGTTGATCCGCTTCTAGGGAGAGTTCTTTTGACATCGGTTCCCGTGGGAAGTGGTGTTGGTCCTTGAGGGGTTTGGGAGGTCCATCCTTGGTCCGTGGGTCCCGGTGAGATTCTTTGGTTCCTTTGTTGTGGTCTTTGGAGGTGGTGGTATACCAAGGAATCCTTGAGGTTTTTTTTGTTATTCATTTGGGAGGCCAGGATCGGTGTGTGAAGAGGGAGTAGTTATTTTGGCCGTAGTCTTTTCTGGATGTGGGTCGCCACCCGGTAGCTTGGTGAGTTGTATGGTGGAAGTGGGCCATCGGGTGTGGTGGGGTTAGGCCTCTATCTTGGGAGAGTTCCTTTAACATTGGTTATTTGTGGGTCTTGGGTTGGTGAGACCAGGTTGTCCTGTTTTTTTCAGAGTGGTAGTGGTGAGGGTCTGGTGTTCCAAACGGTTTCTTATATTTTGCTGTGGTATTGTTCCACCTGTGGAGGCATTAACCCTGCGGTACTGGATTGGTGAGGGCTTCGCCTTTCGCTGTGTTTTGCTGCTGGATGGAGCAGGTGGGTTTATCCGGTCCGTGGGGTTTCTGGAGGGGGACAGAGCACGGGGTCAGGGTCCACAAATCAATAGCTTCTGTTGGGTTGTAGGAAGTTGATGGTGTTCTTTGAGTTTCCTGCAGCGTCTTTAGTGTTTGTAAAGGTGGTTTGGTTTTGGGGCCCTCTGGTCCTGTGTGGGGGACCGTCCTCTGGGGTGTCCATATCCTATCTCTCCACTGGATTGGTGAGGGCTTCGCCTTTTAGCTGGGTTTGCTGTTTTGATGGAGTGGGTGGGTTAATCCGGTCCGTGGAGTTTCTGGAGGGGGACAAAGCACGGAGTCAGGGTCCAAGAATGGATAGCTTCTGTTGGGGTGAAGGAAGTTGGTGTTCTTTGAGTTTCCCGCAGAGTCTGGGTGCTCATAAAGGTGGTCCGGTACTGGTGCCCTCTGGTCCTATGTGGGGGACCGTCCTCTGGGGTGTCCACGTCCTATCTCTCCATCCTATGGTGTGGTGAGCGGTGGTGGTATTCTGTTTGAAGGGGTGACCTGTTTGGCAGGTTTGAGGCGTGACCTTCTCGAGGGGCTAGGTGTCTAGAAGGTCCTGGATTCCCATCATGTAGGATTGGCTGTGGGTTTGGTTGCCTGCTGGGGATGTCATCCAGTGGTTCTGTCCAGCAATCCCATGAATGATGGTGTTGACTGGGAAGAGAGTATGGAGGTAGGTGGTAACGGAGTGTTAACCTGTTCCTGCTGATTATCATTCCATACCACCCAGGTCTGGGTATGGGATGGAGATGAAAATGCAGAGGCCACCTTAACACTCTGCCTCTGCTCCGTTCCCTCAATCACCCTGGTCAGGGTATGATGTGGGGGAAGGTTCGGAGGGTTTGTGTTGCCCAAAAAGAGCCCTTCCCTATGTCAACCTTGTGAGGGTATGACCGGGTCTCTGGGTCCTCTGGCATGGTGGGGGTTTGGCCGCTTTTTTAGAAGGGTTTCTTTGTTCTCGGTTCCGGTTGGTCTTGGGTTTGTGAGGCCGGGTTGTCCTGTGTGGTCGGGGTTGTAGTGGTGGGAGCCTGTTGTGCCATTCGTTGAAGCCTGAAAAAAAGACGTTATGTTAGGCGAAGTCGACGTTCCTACAATGAGACTAGGTTGCCAGTCTAAACTTTTTTCGGCTGGCCCCTCTGAGCGTCTCTTCTTAAAAGGTGTAGAGGGTCTAAGTGATTATCTATGCCCCGTCAAAAATTTTTGGGCCCGGTTTGTAGGTGGAGTAGGGGGTCTGGGTTGCCATCAGAGTGCCCGGAGTCCTTGTTGTCTCGCAGATCATCCGTTGTAGTGTGTCCCTGTGTAAAACTCAAAATAAGGGTAAGAGAAAAGTACAAATGAAAATAGGTAGCCAAAAGGAGATACCCCCGAAGTCCGTGTGGAATCTGCCTTCCTTACAGCATCACAGCGGATCTAGGGGTAGCCCAGCCACGACGCGTTTCTGCCTTACTCGGCTTCATCAGGTGGCAGGGAGGAGAAAAGAAAGGTGCAAAAATAGGTGCACTTGGTCGTAGTACGGTAAAAAAGGCCGTATTTTGGACCAGGGAAAATGGGGTGTGTGTGTGGGTATATGTGTAGTTGAGGCTCGACGGTCTTGGAGGTCTATGAAGGTCCGTTGAATAAAAGGCCAAAAAGGGCGTTGATTCTCTGGGAGGTGGGTTCCGTGATGTAGGAGTACCTAGATTAGGGGAGGAATCGCAATGATTTAAAAGCGGCTCGGAGTGGTCCAGATTCAGGGTGTAGCATGAAGCTATTTAGGGGCCTTTTGTTCCAAAGGGAGTAGAAGGATATTCGTGGGGAGTGTGGAGTACCAGCTGGCAGCTTGGTCCAGGTGAGGTGTATCCATGGTGTAGCATGGAGCTGGGGTCTGGTCTTTCAATTGGAGTAGTCATCTTGGGTGCAGTTCTTTGGTAGAGGTCCAGCTTGTGTCTTCTCCAGGTGAAGTGTCTTCAAAAGATGTTCAGGCAGAATGGTACTGAGGCTGAGGGATGCTCCTCTTTTATAGGAAATGAGGGGGGTGTGGTTTTGCCAGGTGTCGAATCCGATTGGTGCATGAGGTGTGCATGCGGTGTTCATGTGAGAGAAACGACCGTGGTTTGTCCAATGAGATCACTTGGCTTTTGGGGAGAGGCGTCTAGTAGTCTGTTATGTGATGGAAAGGCCTCCGTCGTTGATTCCAATGGGGAATTGTATAGGAGAAGTAGACACTTTGCTTTTGGGGTGCTGTTTGGGTTGTGGGTGTCCGAGAGGTACCAGGTGAGTTTTAAGTAAGGCTAGAAGTCCTAGGGGTCGAGAGGAGCCATACGTGGAGTTCCTGTGATTTGTAGAAGTATGATAGATCCTCCTATAAAAAAGTGTGTGTTTGACCTTTGTGTCACCATTGACTTGTGTGTTAGCGTTGGGAGCGGTCTGCTCTGGTAGGGGGTTTGGGGTTGGAAATACCCGAAGGTGAGGTTATGTGGGTCCAGGAAAGGTAGAGGATAGAGTGGACATCTGTGGGTTCCTGTAGAATTTTTAGTTGGGGTTCTAGGTGACCCATAGGTTTGGTTATAGGTCTTTGAATGTGGTTGAGTTATTTTTTCCTCCGATTTTTGTGGAGTCACGTTTACTCAAATGTAATAAGGTGCGATGTGTAGGGAAGAGTAGTAGCCGTGGTTCTTTGGTCTTTTTGTGGTATTAGAGGGCTTGAACTTTGTTTCTTAATTGAGGGATAGTTGCAGGTAGTGTTACTAGGGGGGTGTTCCTTTTTCCTCGGATCGAGAATGGTGTTGTTTATATCTTTTTAGTTGGTGCTTATTTAGCGGAGTTTTAGCTTTGATCGCGTTCCTGTCCATTTGGGTGCCCGGATATGCGGTAGATTTGGCCGTTTTGCTGTGTTCAAGTCCACTTGGAGTATGGGATGTACGGGTCCGAAAAAACTTTTTATGCTGTTTCCAGTGATGTGTGTCCTCCGGAGTTGATGCAACCTGTCCTGTGGGGGATACTTCCCTGGGGGGGGGGGGGGGGGGGGGGGGGGTCCAGTGTTGAATATGGGTGTTTACTTCTGTAAACAGGTACATGTATGTACCTGTGATGTACAGTTGACAGGCATTCCTGGTTGAGGCTTGTAGTGTGGGTGGGTCTCCTATGGGTGGGGGTCTTACCTGGGTTTTTGGTTTGTTTGTGTATGGTGCAGAGGTGTGAGTGGGGTGGACCTATTTTATAATTTTGTTTCTTTTTGCTCCTAAGTTGGAAATATGGTCGTCAGGGTTTCTGTGGGAGGGTAGGAGTCTGTTTCCACTGTGTCAGGGTGATGATGTTTTGTTCTTTGGTGAAAAAGAAGGGTGGATGTTGCCTCTTAGTTGAAAAAAAATAGAGGAGGTGATGTATATCTGAAGGTCAGGGGCTGGTTGTAGAGTTCTTGGTCTTTTGATGAGTTCTTGGTCTTTTGATGAAAAAAACTTGGTTGAGAAGGCTTGGAGTAGGTGGGTCTTGATTTCTTCATCGTTCTAGTTGTTTCTCAGGGGTAGAAGTGTGTGTTGGTGGAGGTCTCAGGAGTGATGTCCTACAGAGGTTTGTTAGAGCTATTTTAGGTTGTATTAAATCTAATGATTATTTTTAACCTGTTCACCATCAAACCATTTCACAGAGAGATATACTGGGTGTAGAATCAACACCCCTAGAAAAGGCCTGATTTGAGATGATCCCGGTTAATTTAAAGGGATAAAAATTTCCTTGGCTTGCTGCGTCCAGATCCCCCGTCAGGCAATGCAGCGGTGACTGGCAAGTGTTTGTTTGTCTAGTTTTGAGTCGGTTGATCCACTTCCATCTCTGACACGTGGAAGCCGAAGGGGGGGAAGGGAGGGGTGTGCACTCCACACATGTGCGCGCGGTCCGGGTGGGTCCGGGCGCGGCCGGCCAAAGTAGTAGGCCCCATGGTTGCGCACTTGTGGATTAACCCGTTGGTTGGGTTAAAATACTGTCTGTCAGTAGGTTTTAGGTTTAGGTATAGTTTTAAGAGTGGTTAAGGTTAGGGTAAGGTATAGTTTTTTAGAATGGTTAAGGTTAGGTTTAGGTAAGGGTTAGGGTTAAGGTTAGGGTTAGGGTTAGGGTTTAGGGTTAGGGTTTAGGGTTAGGTAAGGGTTTTTTAGAGTGGTTAAGGTTAGAGTTAGGTTTAGGGTTAGGGTTAGGTATAGTATTTCAGAATGGTTTAGTTTTAGGTAAGTCTGTCAACTCAACTTAGGATCAGGCAAAACCCTTGAGTTGCGTACCTTATGCAGGTCCGGTCCTCGGTTGGTTGCCATGTGTCCATGTCGAGTGGTATGGTCATGATGTCTAGGTCCGCTATGTCAACGGAAGTGGAAAGCATAGTGCAACTTAGGAGTTTACTCTCTTTCGGATCCTTCTTTTTTAGCTCCATGTTGTCTATGTATTTACTTCAGTGTTCGTCAGTCTTTGGTCCTGGATGTTTTCAATCATGTGTGTAATTAGGAGTTATTCCCTTCCAGGATCCTAATTCCAAATTAACCCATGTCTAGTCAAATCCAGCTGGTCTGTATGGGTATACTCGGCGTAGGATCAGGCAAAACCATCGAGTTGCGTACCTTATGCAGGTCCGGACCTCAGTCGGTTGCCATGTGTCCCTGTCAAGTGGTCAGTCTTTGAACTACCAGTGGTTTGAGCAGACAAAAAAAACAGAAGGCAAGCCCTCTATACGGTTGTCATGCATCCGCCCTTTGAGCTTCGTCCTGTGTTTCGGTAGGTGTATGGAGGGTTTAGGAACCGGCAAACCTTCTCTGGCTTACGTAGGAAACGTCCGGCAGTAGTAGAAGTTAATTGGGTGTTTCCATCCCCACCATCTCAGTCGTAAGTGATTCAGTGGTTTTGGGTGATAGTGACCAGTGAAGTTACTCCCTTCCAGGATCGTAACGTCTCCAGAGGTATATCCTCCCTAGACAGTGAATTTGTTCGTAGTCCAGGTCAAACAAGTGGATCGGTTGTCCAGGCTAAGTACGGCGGGGTAAGGGATCCACCCAGGGGAATTATTCCGTTGGATCCAATTCTCCGCCAGACATTATCTGGGCACCCCAGGGATTACACGGCCAATGCGAGTCCTCCAGCCGCAGCGCCTGACCCAAAGCCCCTGTTTTGGAAGATTTAACTGCCCCAGCCCGCTAGGACCACCCACGCGCTACTGAACATACTGCCAATCCAATTCTAAACTGGGGTAGATAGTCGTTCAGCGCGTTACGTGACTCTCCCGTATGTAATGGGGCTAGGAAGATTGAGCCGATTGGTCTGCCAACAGAACCCCGAGAGGTCCCGAAGGAGTCCGGTCTATCCATATCCTCCTGTCTTCTTGCTTGGTGTATGGAAGGGCCTAATTGCTTAGGGTGTAATCGCTGCGGGGGAGTCGCCAAGGTTGGGGTCCCCGGAGTAGTTGGAGAAAAAAGGTTCTCGTCCGTTGGGGGTGCTGGTGGGTGTTTCCAAAAAATATTTTAGAAGAATGGTAGGTTGGTGAAGGTTTTTTTTGTTAAAATTTGGTCTATTTGTGTTCTATTTTATTGTTTCTTTCCGTTAAGGGTCCATGGTCATGGTAACTCTTACTTCTAGAAACAAAAAAAAGAAAAAATCACATAGATATGTGTTTTATTTTTTTATTTATTTATTATTATTATTATTATTATTATTATTTATTTTTTTATAAGAATGTGTAAGTAAAAGTAACTAAAGGTAAATATTTTTTTGAGAGTCCGTGGTCACGGTAACTCTATAGTGTTTAGTAAAGTGGCTGAAGGAAAGTGTTTATTGAGCGTCCATGGTCATGGTAACTCTATGGTGCTAGTAAAGTAGCTACAGGAAAGTTATATTGAGAGTCCATGGTCATGGTAACTCTATGGTGCTATTGGAGGTCTGTTTTTGTGGTCTTAATGACCCCCTGTCTTTTGTATGGGATGTGGGGTGTGTAAGGTGCGGGTGTAGTGTATGTCCAGATGTTCCTCAGCTGTACTGTAAGCCTCAGTGGTGGTCCAGCCCGTGGTAGTGGTGTTGGTCCTGGAGGGTTTTTTTTAGGTAGGTCCATCCTTGGTCCGTGAGTCTCAGTGGGATGTCTACGTTGTGGTTTTATTTTGGAGGTGGCTGTTGACCAAGGAATCCTTGAGAGATTTTTTTTGTGTTCCCTTTGAAGAGAGAGTAGTTTTTTGGATTTGAGACATCATTTTTGGGGGGATGCGAGTAGCCACTCGGAAGCTGGGTGAGTTGTATGGTGGGGGTAGGCCATCAGGTATGGTGGGGTTGATCCGCTTCTAGGGAGAGTTCTTTTGACATCGGTTCCCGTGGGAAGTGGTGTTGGTCCTTGAGGGGTTTGGGAGGTCCATCCTTGGTCCGTGGGTCCCGGTGAGATTCTTTGGTTCCTTTGTTGTGGTCTTTGGAGGTGGTGGTATACCAAGGAATCCTTGAGGTTTTTTTTGTTATTCATTTGGGAGGCCAGGATCGGTGTGTGAAGAGGGAGTAGTTATTTTGGCCGTAGTCTTTTCTGGATGTGGGTCGCCACCCGGTAGCTTGGTGAGTTGTATGGTGGAAGTGGGCCATCGGGTGTGGTGGGGTTAGGCCTCTATCTTGGGAGAGTTCCTTTAACATTGGTTATTTGTGGGTCTTGGGTTGGTGAGACCAGGTTGTCCTGTTTTTTTCAGAGTGGTAGTGGTGAGGGTCTGGTGTTCCAAACGGTTTCTTATATTTTGCTGTGGTATTGTTCCACCTGTGGAGGCATTAACCCTGCGGTACTGGATTGGTGAGGGCTTCGCCTTTCGCTGTGTTTTGCTGCTGGATGGAGCAGGTGGGTTTATCCGGTCCGTGGGGTTTCTGGAGGGGGACAGAGCACGGGGTCAGGGTCCACAAATCAATAGCTTCTGTTGGGTTGTAGGAAGTTGATGGTGTTCTTTGAGTTTCCTGCAGCGTCTTTAGTGTTTGTAAAGGTGGTTTGGTTTTGGGGCCCTCTGGTCCTGTGTGGGGGACCGTCCTCTGGGGTGTCCATATCCTATCTCTCCACTGGATTGGTGAGGGCTTCGCCTTTTAGCTGGGTTTGCTGTTTTGATGGAGTGGGTGGGTTAATCCGGTCCGTGGAGTTTCTGGAGGGGGACAAAGCACGGAGTCAGGGTCCAAGAATGGATAGCTTCTGTTGGGGTGAAGGAAGTTGGTGTTCTTTGAGTTTCCCGCAGAGTCTGGGTGCTCATAAAGGTGGTCCGGTACTGGTGCCCTCTGGTCCTATGTGGGGGACCGTCCTCTGGGGTGTCCACGTCCTATCTCTCCATCCTATGGTGTGGTGAGCGGTGGTGGTATTCTGTTTGAAGGGGTGACCTGTTTGGCAGGTTTGAGGCGTGTCCTTCTCGAGGGGCTAGGTGTCTAGAAGGTCCTGGATTCCCATCATGTAGGATTGGCTGTGGGTTTGGTTGCCTGCTGGGGATGTCATCCAGTGGTTCTGTCCAGCAATCCCATGAATGATGGTGTTGACTGGGAAGAGAGTATGGAGGTAGGTGGTAACGGAGTGTTAACCTGTTCCTGCTGATTATCATTCCATACCACCCAGGTCTGGGTATGGGATGGAGATGAAAATGCAGAGGCCACCTTAACACTCTGCCTCTGCTCCGTTCCCTCAATCACCCTGGTCAGGGTATGATGTGGGGGAAGGTTCGGAGGGTTTGTGTTGCCCAAAAAGAGCCCTTCCCTATGTCAACCTTGTGAGGGTATGACCGGGTCTCTGGGTCCTCTGGCATGGTGGGGGTTTGGCCGCTTTTTTAGAAGGGTTTCTTTGTTCTCGGTTCCGGTTGGTCTTGGGTTTGTGAGGCCGGGTTGTCCTGTGTGGTCGGGGTTGTAGTGGTGGGAGCCTGTTGTGCCATTCGTTGAAGCCTGAAAAAAAGACGTTATGTTAGGCGAAGTCGACGTTCCTACAATGAGACTAGGTTGCCAGTCTAAACTTTTTTCGGCTGGCCCCTCTGAGCGTCTCTTCTTAAAAGGTGTAGAGGGTCTAAGTGATTATCTATGCCCCGTCAAAAAATTTTTGGGCCCGGTTTGTAGGTGGAGTAGGGGGTCTGGGTTGCCATCAGAGTGCCCGGAGTCCTTGTTGTCTCGCAGATCATCCGTTGTAGTGTGTCCCTGTGTAAAACTCAAAATAAGGGTAAGAGAAAAGTACAAATGAAAATAGGTAGCCAAAAGGAGATACCCCCGAAGTCCGTGTGGAATCTGCCTTCCTTACAGCATCACAGCGGATCTAGGGGTAGCCCAGCCACGACGCGTTTCTGCCTTACTCGGCTTCATCAGGTGGCAGGGAGGAGAAAAGAAAGGTGCAAAAATAGGTGCACTTGGTCGTAGTACGGTAAAAAAGGCCGTATTTTGGACCAGGGAAAATGGGGTGTGTGTGTGGGTATATGTGTAGTTGAGGCTCGACGGTCTTGGAGGTCTATGAAGGTCCGTTGAAAAAAAGGCCAAAAAGGGCGTTGATTCTCTGGGAGGTGGGTTCCGTGATGTAGGAGTACCTAGATTAGGGGAGGAATCGCAATGATTTAAAAGCGGCTCGGAGTGGTCCAGATTCAGGGTGTAGCATGAAGCTATTTAGGGGCCTTTTGTTCCAAAGGGAGTAGAAGGATATTCGTGGGGAGTGTGGAGTACCAGCTGGCAGCTTGGTCCAGGTGAGGTGTATCCATGGTGTAGCATGGAGCTGGGGTCTGGTCTTTCAATTGGAGTAGTCATCTTGGGTGCAGTTCTTTGGTAGAGGTCCAGCTTGTGTCTTCTCCAGGTGAAGTGTCTTCAAAAGATGTTCAGGCAGAATGGTACTGAGGCTGAGGGATGCTCCTCTTTTATAGGAAATGAGGGGTGTGTGGTTTTGCCAGGTGTCGAATCCGATTGGTGCATGAGGTGTGCATGCGGTGTTCATGTGAGAGAAACGACCGTGGTTTGTCCAATGAGATCACTTGGCTTTTGGGGAGAGGCGTCTAGTAGTCTGTTATGTGATGGAAAGGCCTCCGTCGTTGATTCCAATGGGGAATTGTATAGGAGAAGTAGACACTTTGCTTTTGGGGTGCTGTTTGGGTTGTGGGTGTCCGAGAGGTACCAGGTGAGTTTTAAGTAAGACTAGAAGTCCTAGGGGTCGAGAGGAGCCATACGTGGAGTTCCTGTGATTTGTAGAAGTATGATAGATCCTCCTATAAAAAAGTGTGTGTTTGACCTTTGTGTCACCATTGACTTGTGTGTTAGCGTTGGGAGCGGTCTGCTCTGGTAGGGGGTTTGGGGTTGGAAATACCCGAAGGTGAGGTTATGTGGGCCCAGGAAAGGTAGAGGATAGAGTGGACATCTGTGGGTTCCTGTAGAATTTTTAGTTGGGGTTCTAGGTGACCCATAGGTTTGGTTATAGGTCTTTGAATGTGGTTGAGTTATTTTTTCCTCCGATTTTTGTGGAGTCACGTTTACTCAAATGTAATAAGGTGCGATGTGTAGGGAAGAGTAGTAGCCGTGGTTCTTTGGTCTTTTTGTGGTATTAGAGGGCTTGAACTTTGTTTCTTAATTGAGGGATAGTTGCAGGTAGTGTTACTAGGGGGGTGTTCCTTTTTCCTCGGATCGAGAATGGTGTTGTTTATATCTTTTTAGTTGGTGCTTATTTAGCGGAGTTTTAGCTTTGATCGCGTTCCTGTCCATTTGGGTGCCCGGATATGCGGTAGATTTGGCCGTTTTGCTGTGTTCAAGTCCACTTGGAGTATGGGATGTACGGGTCCGAAAAAACTTTTTATGCTGTTTCCAGTGATGTGTGTCCTCCGGAGTTGATGCAACCTGTCCTGTGGGGGATACTTCCCTGGGGGGGGGGGGGGTCCAGTGTTGAATATGGGTGTTTACTTCTGTAAACAGGTACATGTATGTACCTGTGATGTACAGTTGACAGGCATTCCTGGTTGAGGCTTGTAGTGTGGGTGGGTCTCCTATGGGTGGGGGTCTTACCTGGGTTTTTGGTTTGTTTGTGTATGGTGCAGAGGTGTGAGTGGGGTGGACCTATTTTATAATTTTGTTTCTTTTTGCTCCTAAGTTGGAAATATGGTCGTCAGAGTTTCTGTGGGAGGGTAGGAGTCTGTTTCCACTGTGTCAGGGTGATGATGTTTTGTTCTTTGGTGAAAAAGAAGGGTGGATGTTGCCTCTTAGTTGAAAAAAAATAGAGGAGGTGATGTATATCTGAAGGTCAGGGGCTGGTTGTAGAGTTCTTGGTCTTTTGATGAGTTCTTGGTCTTTTGATGAAAAAAACTTGGTTGAGAAGGCTTGGAGTAGGTGGGTCTTGATTTCTTCATCGTTCTAGTTGTTTCTCAGGGGTAGAAGTGTGTGTTGGTGGAGGTCTCAGGAGTGATGGCCTACAGAGGTTTGTTAGAGCTATTTTAGGTTGTATTAAATCTAATGATTATTTTTAACCTGTTCACCATCAAACCATTTCACAGAGAGATATACTGGGTGTAGAATCAACACCCCTAGAAAAGGCCTGATTTGAGATGATCCCGGTTAATTTAAAGGGATAAAAATTTCCTTGGCTTGCTGCGTCCAGATCCCCCGTCAGGCAATGCAGCGGTGACTGGCAAGTGTTTGTTTGTCTAGTTTTGAGTCGGTTGATCCACTTCCATCTCTGACACGTGGAAGCCGAAGGGGGGGAAGGGAGGGGTGTGCACTCCACACATGTGCGCGCGGTCCGGGTGGGTCCGGGCGCGGCCGGCCAAAGTAGTAGGCCCCATGGTTGCCCACTTGTGGATTAACCCGTTGGTTGGGTTAAAATACTGTCTGTCAGTAGGTTTTAGGTTTAGGTATAGTTTTAAGAGTGGTTAAGGTTAGGGTAAGGTATAGTTTTTTAGAATGGTTAAGGTTAGGTTTAGGTAAGGGTTAGGGTTAAGGTTAGGGTTAGGGTTAGGGTTTAGGGTTAGGGTTTAGGGTTAGGTAAGGGTTTTTTAGAGTGGTTAAGGTTAGAGTTAGGTTTAGGGTTAGGTATAGTATTTCAGAATGGTTTAGTTTTAGGTAAGTCTGTCAACTCAACTTAGGATCAGGCAAAACCCTTGAGTTGCGTACCTTATGCAGGTCCGGTCCTCGGTTGGTTGCCATGTGTCCATGTCGAGTGGTATGGTCATGATGTCTAGGTCCGCTATGTCAACGGAAGTGGAAAGCATAGTGCAACTTAGGAGTTTACTCTCTTTCGGATCCTTCTTTTTTAGCTCCATGTTGTCTATGTATTTACTTCAGTGTTCGTCAGTCTTTGGTCCTGGATGTTTTCAATCATGTGTGTAATTAGGAGTTATTCCCTTCCAGGATCCTAATTCCAAATTAACCCATGTCTAGTCAAATCCAGCTGGTCTGTATGGGTATACTCGGCGTAGGATCAGGCAAAACCATCGAGTTGCGTACCTTATGCAGGTCCGGACCTCAGTCGGTTGCCATGTGTCCCTGTCAAGTGGTCAGTCTTTGAACTACCAGTGGTTTGAGCAGACAAAAAAACAGAAGGCAAGCCCTCTATACGGTTGTCATGCATCCGCCCTTTGAGCTTCGTCCTGTGTTTCGGTAGGTGTATGGAGGGTTTAGGAACCGGCAAACCTTCTCTGGCTTACGTAGGAAACGTCCGGCAGTAGTAGAAGTTAATTGGGTGTTTCCATCCCCACCATCTCAGTCGTAAGTGATTCAGTGGTTTTGGGTGATAGTGACCAGTGAAGTTACTCCCTTCCAGGATCGTAACGTCTCCAGAGGTATATCCTCCCTAGACAGTGAATTTGTTCGTAGTCCAGGTCAAACAAGTGGATCGGTTGTCCAGGCTAAGTACGGCGGGGTAAGGGATCCACCCAGGGGAATTATTCCGTTGGATCCAATTCTCCGCCAGACATTATCTGGGCACCCCAGGGATTACACGGCCAATGCGAGTCCTCCAGCCGCAGCGCCTGACCCAAAGCCCCTGTTTTGGAAGATTTAACTGCCCCAGCCCGCTAGGACCACCCACGCGCTACTGAACATACTGCCAATCCAATTCTAAACTGGGGTAGATAGTCGTTCAGCGCGTTACGTGACTCTCCCGTATGTAATGGGGCTAGGAAGATTGAGCCGATTGGTCTGCCAACAGAACCCCGAGAGGTCCCGAAGGAGTCCGGTCTATCCATATCCTCCTGTCTTCTTGCTTGGTGTATGGAAGGGCCTAATTGCTTAGGGTGTAATCGCTGCGGGGGAGTCGCCAAGGTTGGGGTCCCCGGAGTAGTTGGAGAAAAAAGGTTCTCGTCCGTTGGGGGTGCTGGTGGGTGTTTCCAAAAAATATTTTAGAAGAATGGTAGGTTGGTGAAGGTTTTTTTTGTTAAAATTTGGTCTATTTGTGTTCTATTTTATTGTTTCTTTCCGTTAAGGGTCCATGGTCATGGTAACTCTTACTTCTAGAAACAAAAAAAAGAAAAAATCACATAGATATGTGTTTTATTTTTTTATTTATTTATTGTTATTATTATTATTATTATTATTTATTTTTTTATAAGAATGTGTAAGTAAAAGTAACTAAAGGTAAATATTTATTTGAGAGTCCGTGGTCACGGTAACTCTATAGTGTTTAGTAAAGTGGCTGAAGGAAAGTGTTTATTGAGCGTCCATGGTCATGGTAACTCTATGGTGCTAGTAAAGTAGCTACAGGAAAGTTATATTGAGAGTCCATGGTCATGGTAACTCTATGGTGCTATTGGAGGTCTGTTTTTGTGGTCTTAATGACCCCCTGTCTTTTGTATGGGATGTGGGGTGTGTAAGGTGCGGGTGTAGTGTATGTCCAGATGTTCCTCAGCTGTACTGTAAGCCTCAGTGGTGGTCCAGCCCGTGGTAGTGGTGTTGGTCCTGGAGGTTTTTTTTTAGGTAGGTCCATCCTTGGTCCGTGAGTCTCAGTGGGATGTCTACGTTGTGGTTTTATTTTGGAGGTGGCTGTTGACCAAGGAATCCTTGAGAGATTTTTTTTGTGTTCCCTTTGAAGAGAGAGTAGTTTTTTGGATTTGAGACATCATTTTTGGGGGGATGCGAGTAGCCACTCGGAAGCTGGGTGAGTTGTATGGTGGGGGTAGGCCATCAGGTATGGTGGGGTTGATCCGCTTCTAGGGAGAGTTCTTTTGACATCGGTTCCCGTGGGAAGTGGTGTTGGTCCTTGAGGGGTTTGGGAGGTCCATCCTTGGTCCGTGGGTCCCGGTGAGATTCTTTGGTTCCTTTGTTGTGGTCTTTGGAGGTGGTGGTATACCAAGGAATCCTTGAGGTTTTTTTTGTTATTCATTTGGGAGGCCAGGATCGGTGTGTGAAGAGGGAGTAGTTATTTTGGCCGTAGTCTTTTCTGGATGTGGGTCGCCACCCGGTAGCTTGGTGAGTTGTATGGTGGAAGTGGGCCATCGGGTGTGGTGGGGTTAGGCCTCTATCTTGGGAGAGTTCCTTTAACATTGGTTATTTGTGGGTCTTGGGTTGGTGAGACCAGGTTGTCCTGTTTTTTTCAGAGTGGTAGTGGTGAGGGTCTGGTGTTCCAAACGGTTTCTTATATTTTGCTGTGGTATTGTTCCACCTGTGGAGGCATTAACCCTGCGGTACTGGATTGGTGAGGGCTTCGCCTTTCGCTGTGTTTTGCTGCTGGATGGAGCAGGTGGGTTTATCCGGTCCGTGGGGTTTCTGGAGGGGGACAGAGCACGGGGTCAGGGTCCACAAATCAATAGCTTCTGTTGGGTTGTAGGAAGTTGATGGTGTTCTTTGAGTTTCCTGCAGCGTCTTTAGTGTTTGTAAAGGTGGTTTGGTTTTGGGGCCCTCTGGTCCTGTGTGGGGGACCGTCCTCTGGGGTGTCCATATCCTATCTCTCCACTGGATTGGTGAGGGCTTCGCCTTTTAGCTGGGTTTGCTGTTTTGATGGAGTGGGTGGGTTAAGCCGGTCCGTGGAGTTTCTGGAGGGGGACAAAGCACGGAGTCAGGGTCCAAGAATGGATAGCTTCTGTTGGGGTGAAGGAAGTTGGTGTTCTTTGAGTTTCCCGCAGAGTCTGGGTGCTCATAAAGGTGGTCCGGTACTGGTGCCCTCTGGTCCTATGTGGGGGACCGTCCTCTGGGGTGTCCACGTCCTATCTCTCCATCCTATGGTGTGGTGAGCGGTGGTGGTATTCTGTTTGAAGGGGTGACCTGTTTGGCAGGTTTGAGGCGTGTCCTTCTCGAGGGGCTAGGTGTCTAGAAGGTCCTGGATTCCCATCATGTAGGATTGGCTGTGGGTTTGGTTGCCTGCTGGGGATGTCATCCAGTGGTTCTGTCCAGCAATCCCATGAATGATGGTGTTGACTGGGAAGAGAGTATGGAGGTAGGTGGTAACGGAGTGTTAACCTGTTCCTGCTGATTATCATTCCATACCACCCAGGTCTGGGTATGGGATGGAGATGAAAATGCAGAGGCCACCTTAACACTCTGCCTCTGCTCCGTTCCCTCAATCACCCTGGTCAGGGTATGATGTGGGGGAAGGTTCGGAGGGTTTGTGTTGCCCAAAAAGAGCCCTTCCCTATGTCAACCTTGTGAGGGTATGACCGGGTCTCTGGGTCCTCTGGCATGGTGGGGGTTTGGCCGCTTTTTTAGAAGGGTTTCTTTGTTCTCGGTTCCGGTTGGTCTTGGGTTTGTGAGGCCGGGTTGTCCTGTGTGGTCGGGGTTGTAGTGGTGGGAGCCTGTTGTGCCATTCGTTGAAGCCTGAAAAAAAGACGTTATGTTAGGCGAAGTCGACGTTCCTACAATGAGACTAGGTTGCCAGTCGAAACTTTTTTCGGCTGGCCCCTCTGAGCGTCTCTTCTTAAAAGGTGTAGAGGGTCTAAGTGATTATCTATGCCCCGTCAAAATTTTTTGGGCCCGGTTTGTAGGTGGAGTAGGGGGTCTGGGTTGCCATCAGAGTGCCCGGAGTCCTTGTTGTCTCGCAGATCATCCGTTGTAGTGTGTCCCTGTGTAAAACTCAAAATAAGGGTAAGAGAAAAGTACAAATGAAAATAGGTAGCCAAAAGGAGATACCCCCGAAGTCCGTGTGGAATCTGCCTTCCTTACAGCATCACAGCGGATCTAGGGGTAGCCCAGCCACGACGCGTTTCTGCCTTACTCGGCTTCATCAGGTGGCAGGGAGGAGAAAAGAAAGGTGCAAAAATAGGTGCACTTGGTCGTAGTACGGTAAAAAAGGCCGTATTTTGGACCAGGGAAAATGGGGTGTGTGTGTGGGTATATGTGTAGTTGAGGCTCGACGGTCTTGGAGGTCTATGAAGGTCCGTTGAAAAAAAGGCCAAAAAGGGCGTTGATTCTCTGGGAGGTGGGTTCCGTGATGTAGGAGTACCTAGATTAGGGGAGGAATCGCAATGATTTAAAAGCGGCTCGGAGTGGTCCAGATTCAGGGTGTAGCATGAAGCTATTTAGGGGCCTTTTGTTCCAAAGGGAGTAGAAGGATATTCGTGGGGAGTGTGGAGTACCAGCTGGCAGCTTGGTCCAGGTGAGGTGTATCCATGGTGTAGCATGGAGCTGGGGTCTGGTCTTTCAATTGGAGTAGTCATCTTGGGTGCAGTTCTTTGGTAGAGGTCCAGCTTGTGTCTTCTCCAGGTGAAGTGTCTTCAAAAGATGTTCAGGCAGAATGGTACTGAGGCTGAGGGATGCTCCTCTTTTATAGGAAATGAGGGGTGTGTGGTTTTGCCAGGTGTCGAATCCGATTGGTGCATGAGGTGTGCATGCGGTGTTCATGTGAGAGAAACGACCGTGGTTTGTCCAATGAGATCACTTGGCTTTTGGGGAGAGGCGTCTAGTAGTCTGTTATGTGATGGAAAGGCCTCCGTCGTTGATTCCAATGGGGAATTGTATAGGAGAAGTAGACACTTTGCTTTTGGGGTGCTGTTTGGGTTGTGGGTGTCCGAGAGGTACCAGGTGAGTTTTAAGTAAGACTAGAAGTCCTAGGGGTCGAGAGGAGCCATACGTGGAGTTCCTGTGATTTGTAGAAGTATGATAGATCCTCCTATAAAAAAGTGTGTGTTTGACCTTTGTGTCACCATTGACTTGTGTGTTAGCGTTGGGAGCGGTCTGCTCTGGTAGGGGGTTTGGGGTTGGAAATACCCGAAGGTGAGGTTATGTGGGTCCAGGAAAGGTAGAGGATAGAGTGGACATCTGTGGGTTCCTGTAGAATTTTTAGTTGGGGTTCTAGGTGACCCATAGGTTTGGTTATAGGTCTTTGAATGTGGTTGAGTTATTTTTTCCTCCGATTTTTGTGAATATGGGTGTTTACTTGTGTGAGAAGGTTTTTGATCCAGATGGGTGGTTTTTAGGTGGTTCCTTTTTGGTTGTCCCATGTATGTACCTGTGATGTACAGTTGACAGGCATTCCTGGTTGGGGCTTGTAGTGTGGGTGGGTCTCCTATGGGTGGTGGTCTTACCTGGGTTTTTGGTTTGTTTGTGTATGGTGCAGAGGTGTGAGTGGGGTGGACCTATTTTATAATTTTGTTTCTTTTTGCTCCTAAGTTGGAAATATGGTCGTC